>NW_027069895.1:280933-364705 GCF_002906115.3 Quercus suber
TTGGGGGAAAGAAGCCGTTTTTTTGATAAGGAGATGATAAGTCAAAGAGAGAGAATGATTGATTGCTGAATTTAAGGGAATTTGGATTCAATAAGAAATTCATTAATAGTATAAACATTAGCCGTTTGTTTGATGGGAAGATGATGAGTTGAGAGAGAGAATGGGATTGATTAAAGAGAATATATGAAGTGGAAACCCTAATAATAATAAAAAAAAAAAAGGCGAAACTACACTATTGATATCTCAAATTTCCTTACGAAGCGTTATTAATCTCTCAAATTTAAAGTGAGAGCTATTAGTCTTTCAAGTTTGAAAAATGAGCACAATTGGTTTTTCTGTTAATAACCATTAATCATAATGCCTACGCTTCTCACGGAACTAAGACATGGCAAATTTTAGATGATGTGGCATCATATTTAATATTAAAAAATCAAAACACAAAATTCAACTCATTAAAAAAACCCATCCACCCATTACTAACCCATCTCAGGTAACCGCACCCATTAAGAAACAAACATTCCCAATTTGAAGCCTCGTGATTTGAAGAGAGAAATCTGAAATCCTAGTAGCGCCGTCTTCAATTGCCAGCACCGCTGTCCTCTACCCTTGCGATCGCTTCCTCTCACATACACAACTGATGAGACACAGATCCTAGACTTTCAAAATCCTATCAGTGGCTGAACATCACGCTCCAAAGTCACATACTCGCTTTATAAGAACTTCAGCATTTAGAATCACGTCAAATGTTTTGCAAATGTGTTAAAAATCCAAAGCGAATAGCCAAACAAATCATAGCGCATAATGTCTCATTTACAATGCTTAAATAATCTATATAGCCATACTGCTGCACCATTTGGAAGAACTTTTTGAAATCATGACCAAATAGTTATTATTCCAGTGACTGAAATGCATTTGAGTTGTCCGTCACACCAATGGTTGTGCATGTGAGAGGAATGGGTCGCCAGGGAAAAAAAAGATGGCAGTGCCAGCGGCGGATAATGACGACGCCGTTAATAATTCTTTTTTTTTTTCTTTTTTTTCTCGCTCTATCTCTGAATCGTTGCAATGTGATTTCAAATTGGGAAGACCCATTTTCTAATGGGTCACCTGAAATGAGTTGGGTGGATGAGTTTTGTAATGAGTCAGATTTTGTTTCTTAATTTTTTAATGTTAAATTTGATGCCACATCAATTAAAATTTGCCATGTCATAGTTCTGTAAGTCATGTAAGCATTAGGACTAACGGTATTAGTAGAATGACCAATTGCCCTCATCTTTTAAATTTGAGAGACCAATAAGCTCACATTTCAAATTTAAAGGACTAATAGTACTTGGTAGACAAATTTTAGAGACCAATAATGTAGTTTTGCCATAAAAAATAGTGGAATAAAAAATGTGTTTGTTTGAAGGATCAATATTCCGAGTAAATATTTCTCAAAAAAATAAAACATTCCGAGTTAAGAAAATTTATTGAAGTCTTTAAGAAAGGGTAGCTAATTGGAGCAAGGGGAGAATAACCCTCTGACACCATCATGATCTATTTCAATTTTTAGTTTACTTCCTAATCGCCTTCAATCATATTTCATAATAATGTAATAACATATTTTATAAGTTAAAAATTAAACTATGTTATAGTCCTAGAAATCAAAATAACATACTTTATTTTGCTTGTCATGTTAACACTTCATCCTATATTTGACCCAACTCACACATCCACTCCCACGCACATCCAATCCAAGAAATTAAATCCACTCAAAATCTTTACTTGGTATGTTTCTCTTCAACAAAATTATTTTCATCTCTTTCTTACTCACATGATAAAAAATATAATCCTACTATATATGCACATACTTGAATCTCCTTGTTTTTGGTCATCATATTGAAAGTGCTCATCTTCTTTCCACGAGCCATGACCATGTTTCATTTGGTGACTTGTTAGGACATAAGTGGATCATGTTAAGAACATATGTCATTTAGAATTGGTTAATCTTTTGACAAAACACACTTTACTTTTAATTGAGTAGATCTAGAATGTGGTTAATACTTCAAGGAACAAAAGTTAAAGTTCAAGTATTGAAGCTATGCAAATCTGTTCAAGAATAAAGTGAAGAAGTGATGTGTTTTAAAGCTTGACAGATAGCTCGACAAATGTATCTATCGAGATTTAAAATGTGAAGCTCGACAGCTATATCTATCGAGAATTACGAAAATTAGTTTTTCAGAACTGTTTTTCACACATATCCAAGCAATGTGTTTAGGTTTTCTTTTCTCACAACCCTAAACATATATAAGGATTATTTTAAGAGCCGTCATAAGATAGTTGCATTTGTTGTTGCAAGAATATTGTGACCAGAGACAATTTGCCCAAGTTCATCTTTCTCTTGAACAAGCTGCTGCGTTTGTACGTCGTAGGGTTTTGTGACCAAGATGCTTCTTGATCTTTATTGTTACGTTGTAAGGATTTAGGATTTAAATGTATTAGAACTTCAATGTGTAATGTTGGCAAACCATGATAAAAAATTAAAGTCTAGAATTAGGCTGCTCAAAGTATGTTTACTGTAAAGTTGGAATCGAGTAACTGTAGAAAATTATTGTTCACTTTTTGCAAGGCTCGATCGATTGAAAATTAAACTTGATCGATCGAAACTCTTGTAGAATGTTTTTCTGCAGATTTTTCCAACTCAACCCAAGCCCATATGACGTGTAGGGTTTTATATTTTACCTTAAGTATAAAAAGAAAAACCCCAACCATGTGTTTAGGTTGTTATTTATGCTGTGTGTGTGAATCTTTTGTGAGATCTAAAGGTGTTTGCCTTCATACAAACTTAGGGTTATCAAGTTCAAGATTGATGTCGAGAGCTTGGTGATCACTTCAGTTGCTACATAAAGAGCTTAAAGAAATACAAGTAGGAGTACTTGTCGTCGTTGTGGATCAAGGAAGAAGTAGTCCATAGACTCAGAGTTGTCATGTGGTCGTGGTAGTAAGTTTTCTACTCGAGGTAGCAATAAGATGCTAGTTGTTCTAAGTCACTATAGTAAAACTTCAATTTTTTCATAGTGGATCCGGTTTTACCTAAAAGATAGCTAGGTTATATCCTGCCCATGTTTTTTACCGATTTGGTTTTCTTGGGTTATCTTATCATTGTGTTTTTTATTTTCCGCACTGTTTCAATGATATAATTTACATGTGTTAACTTAGATTTGAATAATTTACCTAAGTTAATCACTTGGCTAAATAACTAAGTTAATTTGTTCGTGTTTAAGGGATCTAAAAACATACAAATGGTATCGGAGCGGGTTAGCTTTAGTTTTTAGATCTTTTGATCTAAGAGTTGATCCTTGACCCCTATTGTCATGGAACATAATCACTCTCTTGTGATCTCACTTCACTTTGATGGGAACAACTATGCCTACTAGAAAGTAAGGATGAAAGCATTCCTGAAATCTATTGATGAGAGAGTTTGGAATTCCATTGAATACGGATGGGAGAATCCAACTACTCTTGTAAGCGAGTGGCAAACTTCTTAGAAAGAAGCAGCCACTTTTAATAGCAAAACCATGAATGCTATTTTTAATGCTGCTTCTATGGAGGAATTCAAGAGAATCTCTAATGTTGAGGCTGCTCATATTGTATGGAATAGTCTCCAAACTATGCATGAAGGTACAAAGGCAGTTAAGATTAACAAATTACAGCAGTTAATTACTAGATTTGAAAGTATTAGAATGTCTGAAGATGAATGTTTTGATGAATTCTATGCTAAATTGAATGATATTGTTAACTCTGCTTATAATTTGGGTGAAATCTATGATCAACCTAAGATTGTTAGGAAGATACTTAGATTCTTGACTGAGGACTTTAGACCCAAAGTGACTGCCATTACTAAAAGCAAGGGTGTGGACTCCATCCCTATTGATGAACTTGTAGGATCTCTTCAGTCCTATGAGTTAGACCTACCTAAGACAAACAAATCCAAATCAATGGCTCTTAAGTCTGTTGATGATGTTGATGGGAATGGATTTAATGATGACCTTTCTGCTACAGAGATTGCATATCTTGCCAAGAACTTTAGAAATTTTCTTAGGAACAATAACAGAAGGGCAAAAGGCAAAAACAATGCTGAACCTAGAAATTTTAGAAAGAATGATCCCACTAAAGTGAATAATTTTGAAAAATCTAAAAAAAAAGTAGGTCAAACTTCTAATAATTCTATGGGTCAACAATACTTTGGTTGTCAAGGCCATGGTTATGTGAAATCAGAATGTCCTACATTCTTGAAGTCAAAGGGTATGTAAGGTTGAATTTAATCAACCATTTTGTTGGCTTGATTCCGTGCCAAATTTGCTTGTAATTCAGCATTTAGAAATCCTGTATTTAGGTGAGAATCATATAAGGGTAGTGTGTGAGAGAGTGTGAAGAAAAACTCAAGAGTGCGCACTCAAGAAGAGCCTCACGACTGGATCTTGAGACTGACAAGTCTCCAAAGAAGGCACACATGTGAACCATGCAGAGGAGCTGAAGAGTCACGCCAGTTAAAGCACTATAATACAAAACTTCCAGTCTAGCCATTTTGTTAGCTCGTGACTTAGACTCATGACTAGTTCTAGTCGCGAGGTCAAGTCTCCAAACAGCTCTATTTGTAACAAACCTGACCTTTCGCATTCCAAACACATACCAGTATAAATACCCTTATACCCACGTATTGTTAAGAGCGTCCAGAGAGAATTTTGAGAGAAAAACCCTAGAGAAAAATAAGATTGACTCATCCACAATCTTCATCCTTTGATTATCCAAATTCCTCTACTCTCACCCTCTCCATTGATACATCTTTGAGAGGTACGTTAGCTAAATCCTTATCTCACTATACCCATATCTGTGAGAAGGTTATTTAGAGCTTGGAAAGTAGTTAGGAAGGGGCCAATTGATATTGGTTGATGCAATGGGCTAATTGCGGGATCTGGTAAGCTAGAGAAGACAAAGGTTCGGCGTAACCTCGTTGGAGCAAGAAGTTTGGAGGGCTTAGGTACACTGGGTAAATTAGGCTTGGAGGGTATTCTGTTATTTATGTATCCCAACTTTATTCTCTAGTGGATTATTGACTGCTTGGAGGGTGGCGGAGAAGTTTTACTCCGAGGACTTCGGTTTCTTCTTCGATAACACATCACTGTGTTGTCTTTATGTTTGCATCTCTCTTCCCTTAATCTTTGCCTTTTAATTACTGTTGTGTTTATGATTAATTATGATTTAGATTGTTTTATCAATTCTGTTGGGAAATTTAGACCCCTTAAACAATCAGATTGCGTAGCCTAGATTAATTAACCAAGTTGTTACTTAGTCAAATTAAGCAATTCTAGGTTAAAACAATCCAAACAATCATATGAAGAATATAAAGCAGCGGAAAATAAATAACACAAGATATGATCACCCAGGAAACCACACGGTAAAAACCTGGGGAGGATTTGACCCACCGATCCTCAAGGCTAACCTGAATTCACTATGAAAGAATTGAAGTTCGTACAAAAGGACTACAAGCTCCCCGCTCGACTTCCTAATGCTACCCACCAGTAGAACTTCCTGACACGACCACGCGCAGGCTCCGAATCCACGGACTACTTCTTTCTTGAATTCCTCAATCAGCTACAAGCTCCCCGCTTGCTTTTCTTTTAAGTTCCAATGGTTGCAACAGTAATGATCTTCAAGATGTTGAAATAATCTCCACCATGAAAACCCTAAGTTTTGTGTAAAGGAAAGCTCCTCAAAGATCTCACACGAGATTCACACAAAACAGCAATGTATGAGCAACAATACAATATGGACAACCTTCAAAAACGTGGCTAGGGTTTTATTTATATACCTAGGGTAAAAACATAAAACCCTAAACGTTTAATGAAGTAGGGCTGAGTTGGAAATTCTGCAGAAAATTCAACCTGTGCGATTTTCGATCGATCGAGTCTATTCTTCGATCGATCGAGCCAGGCCGAGAGTCCCAAGTACTTCTGCAGCCACTCGATTCCAACTTTACAATATTAAACCAACTTTGAGCAAGTCTAAAGAAGACTAAATACAATGTTTTGATCATGGTTTGCCAACATTACAAATTAGAGTTCTAAATACATAAAATCCTAAGACCTTAGAACCTAACAAACTCCCCCTTTGGCAATCCGTGACAAAACCCTAATTAACAGCTCAAAGTTTTACAAATAAAAAGCCCTTTACAAAGATAATGCTCATAAAATTCAATTCAGCCTAACTACTATCCATAGTTGCAAGTGTAGACAGCAGCTTAGTTGAATCAACCTGTATAATCCTGAAATACTCAACAAACGCATAAACGCATGTGTGACAGTAAAGAGTAAAACAACAGGTATAACATTCTTGTAAGATCCACACAACACAAAATAAAGACATATAAAAATGAACAAGTCATAAATATAAATCAATACGCAGTGAATCATAAAGCAACAAGAATCAATAAAAAATATCATGTATATCAATCAATGTTACTCCCCCTAACATGAATATCCCCAAAAAAGATATACAAAGTGAAGCACATAGATACAATCTAAAAATCCACAAGCTCCTCTAAAACAAAAAAAAATCTCCCCCTAACAACAAAAACTCTACTACAAGTCAAAACTCCACTCCCCCTTTTTGTGACGGAATGCCAAAGGGCAATCACAAGTCGCCATCAAAAGGAGGTGGTGAGGGTGAATGAAGACGCGCAAGATCAGCTCGGAGAGCACGCATCTCATCCAGCAAGTCCACCAAAATCTGACCATGAGCCTGCTGAACAGTCATGACAGTCTCCAAAGTACGACGAACATCAAAGTCGGCCGAAGGAGGTGGAGGAACATCAGCAGCAGCATCATCATCACCAACAGGAATAGGAATATCCTCACCAGCCATACCTGCAGAAGAAGAAGGAGGAGGTGCGCTACTAGAGGGCTCAGATCTAGGGTGTTTAGAACCAGCTCGAAGATGAGCGGCCCTCTGTCTAAGAAAAGACGCACCTATAGGTCCTATCACATGTACGGGCTCAGAGGCAGGAAAGTCATCAAGACCAAGAAAGAGAAGAATCCTATGAATGAAAATAGGATGAACAAGAGCATGAGCAGTAGATGAACTCCTATAAACTTCGTTCAAAGAACGAAGAAAAAGATGGGGAAAACTAATAGGAGCATCAGTAACAAGAGCGTACAGAAAAACACACCTCTCAAGAGGAATGGTGTGAACATGGGAAATAGGCCAGATCGAATGACAAGCTATCCGAAAGAACAGATAGTGCAACCCAGAGAGCTCAGCAGAAGTGATCCGAGGATCAGAACCCCACTGGACAGTAGTACCAGTGACGTATGACAAAACATCGCTAATCTCGGGAGACTCATCATAAGGATAGACAGGATGCTGGACCAAAGGTACCCCTAGAGCATCAGCCACTACCCGAGGAGTAATGGTGTACTCTACGCCTCGTATCCAACTCTTAACTAGAGTGTTGGAATCATAGACGCGGATAGAGATGTTCGAATAGAACTCTCTAATCAAGGCAGAAGGTGGAGGAGGATCAGAAACATCCACCAAGGGTAACCAACCCCGACGCTCAAAATTTGCCCTAATGGCAGGATCAAGCTCATCTAATAGCACAGAACGCTCAGCCCAAATCTTTCTCTTAACGGTCAGTTTCTCAAAAGTCTCTTGGTTTTCCTCACTCGGAAACCTCTCACTATCAAAGGATGGAGGGGGTGAAGGAGAAGGTGAGGGAACACTCCTACGGGCTCTAGTTTTCCTAGGCATAGTGCTAAGGAAAGGACAGAGACACAAAGAGAAAAACACAAAGAAACAAGAGAAAACAAAACCAAGGGCAGACTGCAAATTAGCACAATAAATAATATAGAACAAAAATCTATATGATGCATGAACAATAAAATGTTGTGATGCATGATCTAAATGCAGTGACAAATTAAGTTTAATTGAGAGTAATTGGACAAAATTGGCTTGAACAAGGAATTTCTATCAAAAATCCCAAAAATTTGAAAAACCACTTGAAAATTTTGCAACAAATTGATGAATTGAGCATTACAAAACACAGCACATAGATTATAATGCTTAATTACACCAACACAACAAGCCAATTTCATCAAATTCTACCCAATTTAACAAAAGCCCCAATTCGGATCAAGAACAAACCCTAGAATTTTCAATTTTTCACAAAACACAAAATTGATCAAATTAACCACCAAGGATCATTAATATAATGTGTCCCCACAAAAACCCAATGATCAATTTCATAAAATAAGGTTTGAATCAACAGAAAATCCAAAAAGAATCAAGTCCGAAAATTACCCTTAAATGCATGGATTTATGCATGAAATAATGAAAATAACATCAAAAGGAAGGGCAAAAGAGTCTTACCGGCTTGAGGAAAGAGAGATTTTGCAAAAACAACGGAGGAAAACGACAAAAATCCTGAGGTGTGGAGCCTTGCCAACGCGGAGAGAGAGAAAAGTTTGAAAAAAATTTGAATAGAACCTTTGAAAAAGTCAGAACTGAACTTTTAAAAAGCTTTTCCACGATATTCGATCGATCGAAAATTACATTCGATCGATCGAAAAGCACAGTCATTTTAAGACAAATGAGAGCACTTTTTCGATTGATCGAAAAATAGGTTGGATCGATCGAAATGGGCAGAGGCTCACTAAATTTTGGAAAAATCACAGTTTTTGAAAGACACAAGCCGAATTTTGAAAATAACTCCTCAAAGCATTAAATTGAAGAAACAAAATGCATGAGTATGAGATGGAATGCTTTTTCAAAAACCCAAAATTTTGAACCCAATATTCTTAAACAAATTGCAATCAACCTCCCATTATATTTTCTCAAGCAACAAATATGTTGTGCATAAATCTCAAGATATTTTCAAACTTGGTTGGTCAGACCAAAAACACACACTAGCATGTACAGTGTTTAACAAAGAGTAACTTGTGTCGTGTGTGATACTAGCAAAAACTTGAGATACATGTGAGGTGATATGTGAATAGCAATCAATCACAAAGTCTACAAAATTCATCACATAGAATTCAAAAGAGACTATCACCTAAAGAGTTACATCCTATAACTCCCACATCTCCTAGAACAAAAGCTTGCAATCATGTAAGTTTCTTGTATTTTTGCCTCTTATTTGCATGAGATGGCATTCAGCCTAATAGTACACACCGGTTTGAATTAAGTGAATTGGCATCAAGCCTAATAGTACACACCAGTTTTAATTTATTTTGAGGCTACACCTTATGTTCTTTTTGTGCATGTGCTACACTTTCTCGAGCACAGAATCTTATGATATGCACTAAGGTGTTCATGATTGGCTAGTGAACAGTGGTGAGATGGTTATTTATGCCTTTCTCAAAAGGATCAAGTCCGACAGTCAAATAACATGTGACTTCAAGATTAAGACAAAGTGATAAACACCATAAACATCTTTCCCACACAACATGCACTACAAAGCTCAAACTAGTAAAGTGCAATAAAGTAAGCTCATCCAAGTTAAACAAGGTACATAAGACATGTTATGTGTAAATAAATTGACCAACCTTGTTTTTCAAAAATCAAGAACAATATGTTCAACATAAATTTTGCTTCCTCCTTTTCCCTTTTTTTTTTTTTTTTTTTTTTTTTTAAAGGAAAACAAATAAATCCTAGAATGAAATGCATGAATGTAATGCAATGCAAGTCCTAGAACAAAGAAAACACAAAAAAAAAAAAAACAATGGTCACAAAAGAATAGAGCAATGAAGCACAAGGACCATGTCAGAAAGACTCAAGTATTTCGAGTCTTTTGCATCCAAAACTTTTTAGATGCACCATGAGCATTGGAGTTCTTATTCACATTTGAGTGATTCCCAACTCCATGATTGGAATAAAGGTTTAACACCTTTACCAATTCACCAATTAATGCCATAGGATCTTGTGCTTGAGGCACAGGCACTTTTGGTTTATTTGCTCTCTTATCAGCTTGAAGCTTGTAACAGTTAGGACGAATATGTCCAGACTTACCACAATAATGACAAACCCACGCAGGTTTACCATGCATCTTGTCCTTAGATTTGGTAGGCTCCTTAGGTTTAGATTCTCTTAAGTCTACCCTAGTCTTCTTAGGTGGTGAAACTTCTACAGGTTTAACTACCTCACTCACAGGTGGTTTGACAGTATCACTCACAACCTCACTCACAGAAGGTCCAGAAGAAGAAGAAGGAACAAAAGTAGTGGAATGTGGTCCAGTATCAAAGATGCTTTCAACATATCCTAACCCAGTTTTATCAGAAGGATACTTTTGAACATTCAGCATGTGATCAAGTTTAGAACTAGCAGATCTAGCAACAGATAAATCATGTTCCAAAGTTCTAACTTTATCAAGCAAAAGCATATTCTCAGATTTAACATTATTCAAAAGTTCATTTGCATCAAACAGTTTAACAAGCAAATTTCTCTTTTCAAGCTCAAGAGAATCAATTTTCTTTAGGCCAAGATCAACTTTCATAGCATCCTTTGCAGCAATTTTGCAAAGTTTGTTATAGGCCTCTTGAAGATCTGCATCTTCAGAGAGTTCCCCATCAGAAGGGTTCTCTTCAGCAGATATGCCTTCATTGACTATAGCAGTAGCCGTGAAAGCAATGAAGTTTCCATCCTCGTCACCACCGGACTCATCATCAGAAACCTCATTATCACTAAGGGTTACAGCCATAGCTTTACCCTTAGTCCTTAAGAATGTAGGACATTCAGATTTCACATGACCATACCCTTGACAGCCAAAACACTGAGGACCCAAAGAGTTATTAGAAGATTGACCAGAATTTTCTCTAGGTTTTTCAAAATTGTTAACCTTAGTGGGATCATTCTTCCTAAAATTTCTAGGTTCAGCAGTGTAAGTACCTCTTGCCTTTCTATTTGTATTCCTAAGAAAGTTCTTAAAGTTTTTGGCAAGATAGGCAATCTCTGTAGCAGAGAGCTCATCATCAAATCCACCACCATCAACATCATCAACTGACTTAAGAGCCATTGATTTGGATTTGTTCACTTTAGGTAGGTCAGACTCATAGGATTGAAGAGATCCTACAAGCTCATCAACAGGGATGGAGTCCACATCCTTGCTTTCAGTTATGGCAGTCACTTTGGGTCTAAAGTCTTCAGTTAAAGATCTAAGAATCTTCCTAACAATCTTAGGTTGATCATAGATTTCACCCAAATTAAAAGCAGAATTAACAATATCATTCAGTTTGGCATAAAATTCATCAAAGGATTCATCATCAGACATCCTAATGTTTTCAAACCTAGAAGTTAATTGCTGCAGTTTGTTTATCTTAACTGCCTTTGTGCCTTCATGCACAGTTTGGAGGATTTTCCAAGCAGTATGAGCAACCTCAACATTAGAGATTCTCTTAAATTCCTCCATAGAAACAGCATTAAAGATAGCATTCATAGCTTTGCTATTGAAGCTTGCTGCTTCTTTTTCAGAAGTTTGCCACTCACTCACAGGAGTAGCGGGCTTCTCCCATCCGTATTCAACGGAATTCCAAACCCTTTCATCAATGGATTTCAGGAATGCTTTCATCCTTACTTTCCAATAGGCATAGTTGTTCCCATCAAAATGAGGAGGAACAAACAGAGAGTGTCCATGCTCCATGACAACAGGGGTCAAGGATCAGCTCAGAGATTAAAAATCTCAAACAAAAAGAGCTACCAGCTCTGATACCACTTGAACGGTTTTAGACCCCTTAAACACACAGATTGCGTAGCCTAGATTAATTAGCCAAGTTGTTACTTAGTCAAATTAAGCAATTCTAGGTTAAAACAATCCAAACAATCATATCAAGATATAATGCAGCGGAAAATAAATAACACAAGATATGATCACCCAGGAAACCACACGGTAAAAACCTGGGGAGGATTTGACCCACCGATCCTCAAGGCTAACCTGAATTCACTATGAAAGAATTGAAGTTCGTACAAAAGGACTACAAGCTCCCCGCTCGACTTCCTAATGCTACCCACCAGTAGAACTTCCTGACACGACCACGCGCAGGCTCCGAATCCACGGACTACTTCTTTCTTGAATTCCTCAATCAGCTACAAGCTCCCCGCTTGCTTTTCTTTTAAGTTCCAATGGTTGCAACAGTAATGATCTTCAAGATGTTGAAATCATCTCCACCATGAAAACCCTAAGTTTTGTGTAAAGGAAAGCTCCTCAAAGATCTCACACGAGATTCACACAAAACAGCAATGTATGAGCAACAATACAATATGGACAACCTTCAAAAACGTGGCTAGGGTTTTGTTTATATACCTAGGGTAAAAACATAAAACCCTAAACGTTTAATGAAGTAGGGCTGAGTTGGAAATTCTGCAGAAAATTCAACCTGTGCGATTTTCGATCGATCGAGTCTATTCTTCGATCGATCGAGCCAGGCCGAAAGTCCCAAGTACTTCTGCAGCCACTCGATTCCAACTTTACAATATTAAACCAACTTTGAGCAAGTCTAAATAAGACTAAATACAATGTTTTGATCATGGTTTGCCAACATTACAAATTAGAGTTCTAAATACATAAAATCCTAAGACCTTAGAACCTAACAAATTTTGTTTTAGCTTATTTTCATATTTCACACATACATTATTTGATAATAAGCTTAAATTAGTAATTTGTAATTTGGGGGTTTAAACGTTTATAGATGTTTTACACACATTTTGAACATTTAGGATAAGACTATGGCTGTAACCCTTAGTGATGATGAAGTTTCTGACCATGAGTCTGGTAGTAATGAGGATGGAAACTTCATTACTTTCACAGCTACTGCTGTAGTTGATGAAAGTGTTGTTGTTGATGAGAACCCTTATGATGGGGAACTCTCTGAGGATACTGATTTGCAAGAAGCCTATAATAAGCTTTGTAAGGTTGCTACAGAGAATGTTATGAATGTTAATTTAGGCTTAAATAAAATTGCTTCTCTTGAACTTTATAAGAAAAATCTACTGTTGAAACTATTTGATGCTAATGAATTGTTAAATAATGTGAAGACTGAGAACATGTTGTTGCTTGATAAAGTTAAGAACTTGGAACTTGAATTATCTGTTGCTAGAGAACAAACAAATAATTCTTCTAGTTCCAAACTTGATTACATGTTGAGTGTTCAAAAGTCTCCTCCAGACAAAACTGATTTAGGTTTTGTAGAAAGCATCTCTATGCCTGAAACTCATTCCACAGACTTTGTTCCTTCTTTTGAGCCTCCCATGAATGAGGTTGTCAAACCTATGGAAGTTACACCTCCTAGAAAAATTAAGGTTGATCTTAAAGAGTCTAAGTCTAAGAATTCTACCATTCTTAAGGATACGTTGCATGATAGGCCTGCATGGGTTTGCCATTTTTATGGAAAGTTTGGGCACATTCGTCCAAACTGTTTCAAGTTACAAACTGCTAAGCGAGTAAATAAGCCAAAAGTACGTATGCCTCAAGCACAAGATCCCATGGTACTTATTGGTGAGTTGGTAAAGACTCTAAACCTTTAATCCAATCCTGGAGTTACTCAGCATTCTAATATGAATAATAACTCCAATGCAAGAGGAAAAGGGAAGATAAATGTGTTTTGCATTATTTTACTTGGATTTGAATTATTTTACTTGGATTTGAAACCAAGGCTGGCTATATTATCTTTACATAATAAGTTTATGTACATTGTTTAGCTTAGATGAGCTTATTTTATTGCACTTTACTAGTTTGAGGTTTGTCGTGCATGTTGTGTGGGAGATGTTTATAATTTTTGATCACTTGATCTTGATCTTGAAGTCACATGTCTTTGATTGTTGGACTTGAACTTAATAAGAAATGCATAAATAACCATCTCACCATTGTTTGCTAGCCAATCATGAACACCTTAGTGCATATTATAAGATTTTGTATTCGAGAAAGTGTAGCACATGCACAAAAGGAACATAAGGTGTAGCCTCAGTTTAATGCTAAAATTGGTGTGTACATTATCTTGGCTATTTTAATAAGTTTCTAATCAAATAAAATTGGTGTGTACATTATGAGGCAAATCAAGAAATTTACATGATTGTAAGCTTGTTTACTAGGAGAGATGGGAATTATATAATGTAACTTTTTAAGGGGTAGTCTCTTTCAAACTTATGTGATGAATTTTGTAGAAATTATGATTGATTACTTTCCACATATCACCTCACATGTATCTCAAGTTTTTGCTAGTTGCACATATTACACAAGTTATTCTTTGCTAAACTTAATACATGATATTATGTGTGATCATGTTGTGGCCATTCAAGATTAAAAATTCCTTAATTTTAATGCAAAATGTGTTTAAAGTTTGAGATTTGAGGACAATTTGATTGAAAATCTTGTTTTTGAAAGATATGGGTTAAATTCAAGGGTTTTTAAAAAAAATTTCATCTCATACTCATGCATTTTATTCATAAAATATTGTGCTTTGAGGAGTTTTTGTATTAAAATACTTTGTTTTTCAAACATTTGATTTTTCCAGATTTTCAAAAATATGTTAAGAGGAGACATTATGTTTTTCTTTTTGTTTCTTGTTTCACATTGTGCTACATTGGCTATTGATTTATATTATGAGGTTATTCATGATATATATCTTTTATTTTATGTTTTGAGAAATCAAGAAATTATTTTGTTTTACTTGTATTTTTCACGCATGCATTTATGTGTTTGTTGAGTGTTTTAGGAATATACAAGTTGATTCAGTTGTGCTGCTGTCTACACTTGCAACTGATAGATAGTAGTTAGGTTGAATTTTTTTTTTGCTAGGAAATTTTATTGTAATGGGCAGTTTTTTGTAACTTTGAGCATTTTGTTTATTTTGTGTTTTGTTATGGATTGCCAAAGAAGGAGTTTGTTAGGTTCTAAGGATTTAGGATTTAAATGTATTGGAACTTCAATATGTAATTTTGGCAAACCATGATTAAAACTTAAAGTCTAGAATTAGGATGCTCAAAGTATGTTTATTGTAAAGTTGGAATCAAGTAATTGCAGAAAATTACTGTTCACTTTCTGCAAGGCTCGATCGATTGAAGCTCATGCAGAATGTTCTTCTGCAGATTTTTCCAACTCAGCCCAAACCTATATGACGTGTAGGGTTTTATGTTTTGCCTTAAGTATAAAAGGAAAAAAACCTAGCCACGTTTTTAGGTTGTTGTTTATGCTGTGTGTATGAATCTCTTGTGAGATCTAGAGGTATTTGCCTTCATACAAACTTAGGGTTATCAAGATCAAGATTGATGTCGAGAGCTTGGTGATCACTTTAGTTGCTACATAAAGAGCTCAAAGAAACACAAGTAGGAGTACTTGTGATTACTGTAGATCAAGGAAAGAAGTAGTCCGTGGACTCGGAGCTGTCATGTGGTCGTGGTAATAAGTTTTCTACTCGAGGTAGCAATAGGATGTTAGTGGTCTAAGTCGCTATTGTATAACTTCAATTCTTTCATAGTGGAACCGGTTTTACCTTAAGGATAGCTAGGTTAAATCCTCTTCAGGTTTTTTACCGGTTTGATTTTCCTAGATTATCATATCGTTGTGTTCTTTGTTTTTCGTACTGTTTCAATGATATGATTTACTTGTGTTAACCTAGATTTGAATAATTTACCTAAGTTAATCATTTGGCTAAATAACTAGGTTAATCTGTTTGTGTTTAAGGGGTCTAAAAACGTACCTTCATCATATGGATGAACTGAAAAACTTTGTAGCCAACATCGTTCTCAAGTTGGTGTGTTAGTCACATACTAGGATCCATGCATCAATTGGTTAGTCACATACTTGGAGTCATGCATTGAAAGGAGAGATTGTCACTACATCACAAGTCTAATTGGGTATTGGGGCAAGGGTTCAATTGTAGGTTGGTATTAGGTACTCGAATTCTTTTTACTTGTAATTGCTTGTTTTGATAATAGTGAATTCTTGAGAGTGGTGACCTTAAATTCACCCGATGGAGTTTTGCCTCAGTGGTTTTCCCCATTCATAAACAAATCACCTGTATCAAATTTATTTTCTGCTGCATTTAACTTAGTTAGTGATTTGTTTGTGCAACCACACTTATTGCATGTAATTGAATCTAATTAGTTAACTTGGTTAATTAATTGATTATTTTACCAAAGAGGTCAATACATTCTTGGCTTATCAAGTGGTATCAAAGTGGGCACACTCTAATTAGGGTTAATCTTTGTTGTGTGATGCATTAACCCCTGTTGTCATGGTTAGAGGACGATCTTAATTATACCTCCTTTGTTTGATGGCACTAACTATGCATATTGGAAAGTACGCATGAGAGCTTTCTTGCTATCTTTAGATGAAAAAATGTGGCAAGCTGTGGAGATAGGCTAGACTATGCCAAAGGAAGCGCTGGCTGATTGGGATGATGCTAAGATCTAAGCGGCAAACTTCAACAACAGAGCATTGAATGCTTTATTCAGTGCAGTCACCAATAAAGAGTTCAAGAAGATATTCTCCACCAAAACTACGAAGGAAGCATAGACCATCCTCCAGACAACCTATGAAAGAACAAAAGTTGTCAAGGCCTCAAAAATTCAAAGGCTTACCATGAGCTTTGAAGAGATTAAGATGAAGGAGGATGAGTCATTTGATGAGTTCTACGCCAAGCTGAAGGACATTTTGAACTCTGTATTTAATCTTGGGGAAACCATTCCAGAACTCAAGATTGTTAGAAAGGTGCTCAGATCTCTTCTAGAGAGATTTCATGCCAAGATCACCGTCATTGAAGAATCAAAGGACAATGATCAAATTCCTTTGACAGAGCTAGTTGGAAACTTGCAAACCTATGAATTGCGTCTGTCTAGGATCAGGAAATTAAGCAAGAGCAAGAGCATGGCTTTAAAAGCCAAAAGCAGTGATACTGATGAGTCTTCTAATGATGAAGATTCTAAGATAAAATCCTATATCACAAGGCAGTTCAAAAAGTTTATGAAGAATGTCAATGTGAAATGATTCGACAAAGACCGAAAGCAATCTATTTTTTCATAGTTCAAGAGCCAAGCTAAAGGGAAGAAGGATGCTAGGGATGGCGGTCAGTACATTGTTCCCTCCAAACCAAAGTGTTTTGGATGTCAATGTTTTGGACATATGAAACAAGAATGTCCAATTTATCTCAAGATCATTGGGAAAAGCAAGGCCTTTGTTGCTACTTTCAGTGACACCGAGCTTGAGGATGATTCAGATGACAATGATGACAAGGAAATCTTGAATGCCTTCACTACTATAGTTAATCCTATTAATAGTGGTTCAAAAATAATAGATGATGAACTTGGTGGATTCCAAGTTTGAGAAAATGGATGATCAAGATGACATCCATACAGCCGATGAAATATTGTACACAGTTTTTGAGAAGCATGAGAAACTATATAGGCTGGCCACCAAGAAGCTGAGTGATGTGGAACTTAATCGAGAAGAGCTTTCCACAAATCTTGACGAAGCTAATCAGACCATCGAAGCACTACAATTTGAGAATAATTTCTTGGCTGAAAAGGCCAAGAAACTTGAAGCGGAGCTGTTTCAACTTAGAGCTCAATTGGAGAGGACTCCAAGTGCAAAGCTTGATGAGATGCTTAGCTTTCAGAAATTTGCTTCTAATCGAACCGGTTTGGGGTATGATTTCTTTTCCACTAATATTGCTTCTTCTAGTACTATTGTGTTTGTTTCACCGGCTAGTAATGTTGAATCTAAGAACAATAATGTGAAAACTATTTTAGCTAGTAAGAACATAGACAAGGGTAAATCTATCTTAGAAGCACCACCCTAAGCCTACTAAGAAAGAGACTAAAAACCTTAGGACTAAGAAAGGAAATAATCAAAAGTCTAAACAAAAGAAGCAGCATCTCTGTCATCACTGTGGAGCTTCAGGAGATACTCGATCTAATTGCTACAAGTGGTTAGCCACTCAACAAAGCAACAGTATAATCTCATTTGGAAACCAGAATCAGTTTCCATCTTCTTTTGCTTCTCGTGGAGATCTTCTTAAAGCCCTCATGTTCCTTTCGAACTTGAACAGTTTCAATTCTTACCCCTCATCGCTGGATCAAGGGTTCGCCAAATGGAAAGGTTCTTTCAAGGTGTGGAAGGAAAAAGGCTCTAAGTGATCTAGTCACTTTTTCTGTCCCCCTCTAATTTTTGTTTGCATTACTTGTGTGTTTTGCTTTCTTATTTTTGAGTCAGTCTAGTTTTTATGTTATGCTTTGTTTAACATGTTTTTGTTTGTTTGTTTTCAATTTTCCTTTATTTTATTTTTCTTTAAAAAAAATTGAAAAATCAGAAAAATACAAAAACAGTGTGTGCTTGTGTACATTGGTATTTGTGTACCTTGTATGGCCATTGAAACAAAATTTTCTAAATTTTGTATCTTTTGTAGCTTAGATGAGCATTTCTATGCACAGATTCTCGATCCATCAAAAAAGTTTATGTCTGCTCGATAGCTGTTCGATTTGTTAGGTTCTAAGACTTTAGGATCTAAATGTGTTAGAACTTCAATGTGTTATATTGGCAAACCATGATAAAAACTTAGAGTCTAGATTTAGGATGCTCATAGTGTGTTTAGTTGTAAAGTTAGAATCGAGTGATTGCAGAATTTACTGGTCTAAATCTGCAAGGTTAAAATTAGACTCAATCGATCGGACCATGTACAGATTTTTTTTTTTTTTTTTTCTGAAGAATTTCCAATTTGGCCCAAATCCATATAAAGTGTAGCGTTTTATGTTTTGCTTCATGTAAAAAAAAAAAAAAAACCCTAGCCTCGTTTTAGAGGTTGTTGATATGCTGTGTGTGTGAATCTCTTATGAGATCTAGAGGTGTTTACCTTCATACACACTTAGGGTTATCAAGATCAAGATTGATGTCGAGAACTTGGTGATCTCTTTAGTTGCTGTTTCAAGAGCTTAAAGAAAAACACAAGTATGAGAACTTCTGGTTGCTGTGGATCAAGGAAAGAAGTAGTTTGTGAACTTGGAGCTGTCATGTGGTCGTGGTAGTAAATTTTCTACTCGATGTAGTAATAGGATGTTAGTAGTCTAAGTCTTATCGTACAAACTTCAATTCTTTTATAGTAGATCTGTTTTACCTTGAGAATAGTTAGGCTAAATACTCCCTAGGTTTTTATTAGTTTGATTTTTCTAGGTTATCATATCGTTGTGTTCTTTATATTTGTGCATTATTTACATGATATGATTTACTTGTGTTAACCTAGATCTGAATAATTTATCTAAGTAATCACTTGGCTAAATAACAAGGTTAAATAACTTATGTTTTAAGGGGTCTAAAAATGAACAAGTGGTTTCGGTGCAGGTTAGCTCTAGTATTTAGATCCTTTAATCTAAAAGTTGATCCTTGACCCCTGTTGTCATGGAACACGGTCACTCTCTTATGTAATTGGCTAATCCTTTGACAAAACACACTTTACTTGTATTTGGGTATATCTAGGATGTGTTAAAATACTTCAAGAAACTATAATTCAAGATCAAATGTTGAAGCCTTCAAGTCTGTCCAAGATTCAAGCTGAAAAGTGCCTATCATTAAATCTCGACAGCTAGCTCGACATCTAGCATCTATCGAGACTTGTAAAGCTGTTCAGCCCCGTGGCTTGACAGTAGCTTGACAGATAAGGTATCTGTTGAGGTTTATGAAAAACAGAATTTCAGTTATGTTTTGACTCTAATTTGTGTTTATGTGTGTAGGCATTTTTTTCTCCTAACCCTAGACATATAAAAGGATTGTTTTAAGGGCTGTCAAAGTGTACACAAGTTGTACAAGCATTGAACAAAGTCTGTTCAAGCAATTTGTGACCGAAGACAAAGTCTTGCCTTAGTTCATCTCTTTTGAAGAAGTTGCTGTGTATGTGCACTTTTGGGTTTTGTGACCAAGCATCTTCTTAATTTTCATCGTAGATGAACTGAAGAACTTTGCAGCCAACAACTCTCTCTAGTTGGTGATTGAAGTCATGTACTGGGATTCGCGAAATTAGTTAGTCACGTACTTGGGAGCCATGCATCAAAAGGGAAAATTGTTACTACAGAACAAGTCCAATTGGGTATTGGGGTAAGGGTTCAACTGTAAGTTGGTAAGGTACTTGGGATTCCTTTACTTGTAATCGCTTGTCGTGATAATAGTGGAATTTCGGGAGTGGTGACCTGAAAATCACCTGGTGGGGTTTTTGCCGTCAGGTTTTTCCCATTCGTAAACAAATCACCGTGTTATTTATTTTCCGCTGCATAATTAGTTTATTGGTAATTTTTTTGTACTACCATGCGTTTGTATGTTAATTAACTTAATTAATTCACTTGGCTAAATTAATTGGTTAATTTATCATAAGGGGTCAATTCGTTTTTGGCCAATCAAGTGGTATCAAAGGGGGCACACTTTGATTAAGTTAAATCTTTTCTGTGTTGATCCATTGACCCTTGTTTGTCATGGATAGAGGACAGTCATTAATTATACCTCCTTTGTTTGATGGCACTAACTATGCATACTGGAAAGTACGCATGAGAGTTTTCTTGCAGTCTTTAGATGAGAAGGTGTGGCAAGCTATAGAGATTGGTTAGACCAAGCCAAAAGAAGCACCGACCGATTGGGATGAAGCCAAGATCAAGGCGGAAAACTTTAATAGTAGGGCATTGAATGCTTTATTCAGTGCTGTCACTAATGAGGATTTTCAGAAGATATCCTCTCCTGAAACTGCTAAGGAAGCATGGACCATCCTCCAGACAACTTATAAGGGTACAAAAGTTGTTAAGGATTCAAAACTTTAGAGGCTCACTACAAGCTTTGAAGAGATAAAAATGGAGGAGGATGAGTCGTTCGATGAGTTCTATGCTAAGCTTAAGGACATAGTGAACTCAGCCTTCAAACTTAGGAAAACCATTCCTGAACCCAAGATTGTGAGGAAAGTGCTCAGATCTCTACTTGAGAGATTCCATGCCAAGATTACAACGATAGAGGAATCAAAGGATATTGACAAGATTCCTTTGACTAAGCTAGTTGGAAACTTGTAGACCTATGAGCTAGGGCTATCTAGAATTGGCAAGTCAAGTAAAGGCAAGAGCATGGCTTTGAAGGCAAAAAGCAGTGACACAGATGAGTCTTTCGATGATGAAGATTTCAAGATGAAGTCCTACATTACAAGGCAGTTCAAGAAGTTTATGAAGAATGCAAATGGAAGGAGCTTCGACAAGGACCGTAGGCAATCCAGTTCTTCTCAGTCTAAGGGCCAAGACAAAGGGAAAAAGGATGCTAAGGATGACGGTTAGTATACTGTTCCTGCAAGACCAAATTGTTTTGGGTGTCATGGATTTGGACATATGAAGCAAGAATGCCCCACATATCTCAAGAGCATTGGGAAGAGTAAGGCACTTGTTGCAACCTTGAGTAACACTGAGCCTGAGGATGATTCAGACGATGAGGATGACAGAATCTTGAATGCCTTCACTACCACAGTCAATCCTACTGAAGGGATTGTTGAAGACGTGGAAGAAGAAGAAGAATTGGTGGATTCTAAGTGTGAGAAGATGGATGATCAAAATGATATCCAAACAGCCTATGAGAAACTATACAAGCTTTCTGAGAAGTATGAGAAATTGTATAGGCTGAAATTGTATAGGCTGGCAAAAGCCTAAAAAAAAGAAGTAGCATCTCTGTCATCATTATGGAGCTGTCGGTCATACTCGACCAAATTGCTATAAGTGGTTAGCCACTCAACAGAGCAACAGCATGATAGCATATGGAAGCTAGAATTAGCTTCAATCCTCTCTTGCTCCTCTTAGAGATCTTCTCAAAACCCTCATGTTCCTTTCAAACTTGAACGGGTTCAATTCTTTCCCTTCATCGCCAGTTCAAGGGTTTAATCAAAGGAAAGGTTCTTCCAAGGTGTGGAAAAAAAAGGACTCTAAGTGATTTTATCACTTTCTTCTATCTTCTTGTTTTTTGTTTGTTGCATTACTTGTGTGTTTTGCATTTATTTTTGAGTCAGTCTAGTATTATGCTTTGCTTTGCTTAACATGTTTTTGTTTGTTTATTTTCCAATTTTGCTTATTTTTGTTTTTCATATAAAAATAATTTTTTTTTTGAAAAATCAGAAAAATACAAAAATAGTGTGTGTTTTGTGTACATTGGTACTTGTGTACCTTGGATGTTCATTGAAACAAAGTTTTCTAAACTTTGTATCTCTTGTAACTTAGATGAGCATCCCTATGCACAACTAAACAAGTGAGCTTTGTGGCTCTTATTTGTGATGAGTAATATTAAGTTATTTCTTGAACTTAACACTCGTATCACTCTTTTTGACAAGTAGGACCAGAAAATCCTAAGAGAAAGGCATAAATAATTATCTCACCACTATTGCCCGCCAATCATGAAAGACATCTGTATGCTTCGGCATAGCAAAAGTGTAGTGTCAATGACATTTGTGTACTTTGGTATAGCAAAATTGGAATGTCAAATATCTTTGGGTATTTCTTTTCTTTCTCTTATATACCCATGCATGATATGCTAAATAAAAGAAAAAAATATGCAAAGAAAATAAAAAGCAAAAAGATCAAAAACTCTTTAAATATGATTGTAAGCGTGTATTCTAGGAGATGTGGGAGTTATAGGATGTACCTCGAGGGTGATAGTCTCCATCAAACAATTATGATTGTGTGTGAGTTAAAGTGATTTTCTTATATCTCAAATCGTCATAACATGTATACACATATGCAATCTTGTGATATTTTTCACACACAACATGTAATATTTTTTGCTACTCTTGATACATGTGCAGGTACAATGTGATTTTGTCATCACAAGGTTTTACATGTGTTAATGTATGCTCACTAAACTGTCTTGACTTGTTTTTAAAATATAAAATTGGTTAGACTTGTTTAGTGTGTGTGTGTGTTATTGAGGATCCATGTGCTTAAAATTCTTGTTGAGAGATGTTTTTGAGAGCCTAATATGTTGATTGGATCATTGGTTGAGTTGCATGTTGGATTGCATTCATGTCTGTGTTTTTCCCTTTTTGAAAAACTGTTTTTAAGCAATCTCGACTCCTTCTCGATACCTCTTGACACCTGGTCTATCTATCAAGATTTTGAGTTGTTTCTTATCGCAATCTTGATAGCTTCCTCGTCACCTGGTGGATCGATCGAGAAAGTTTCTGCCTCTTTGATAGCTTCTCGACAGCTGGTGGATCGATTGAGATTCCCTTATCATGTCTGATGAACTCTTCCTCGATACCTCTTGACAGACTCATCCGTTGACGTTATGTTTTCTTAACACCTGTCTCGATACCTATCTCGACACCTCTCGTCACCTTTATCTGTCGGGTATTAGTGAGGATCTATATATACGTTCTGTGCGATCTGGATTTCATTCTTCTCGATCTCTCTCCATCTGTCCGTGGCTGTTCCTCTCCCAAACTCTCTTTTTTCACTCAAAACCTTAATTCCATGAGATTTTTGGCCTTTATTTGCTTCAAATCACTTAGTATGCTCTCCTATCTCTTCATTCATCATGCATTTCATGATTTGAAACCTAGGTTTTGGGGTTTTTGAAATATTTTGGGGTTTTTCAAAATTAATGAGTGTTTCTTGTAATTTTGGGTTGGGTTTTCATTTAAATGTGTTTAAAACCTCATACATTGCATCATATTTGCATTATAATGGTATTTTCATGCATTTAAGTGTGTGTAATATACTTGTGTGTTGGTAAGATTGGATTGGGCTGAGCCCATGATGTTTTTTACTTTACATGTCACATGCTCATGCATTTTCATGCATACATACTCTCTTTTCAATATACTTGATATATTTGAAATGTTTTGGGACTCTTCTAATTGTCTCATTCTCTCCCTTTCTTTCTCTTTGTTTACGTTAGTCGTGTCTATGGCACCTAAACGTAAGTTTGCTCCATCTTGGAACCCTCTTCGTTCCGGGGCATCATCTTCTTCTGATCCTACTCCCTCTAACATTCGGTTCCGTGATAAGGATGCCAGAAAGGAATACTCAGAGAACTTTTCTCGACGAGGTGTTCATTCAGAATGCAGAGTCATTTTGGCGGATTTCGCCGACACTGACCTTCCCAATGTCATTCACAGTCGGGGATGGGAGTCACTGTGTGATGTCCCAGTCACTTGTCCTCTTGTGCTTATTCATGAGTTTTACTCCAACATGCATGGGATTGATTCTTCAGTACCTCTCTTTCACACTCGCGTTTGAGATACGCGCTTTGCTGTCACATCGTAGCTTGTTGCGGATATGCTTCGAGTTCTAAAGGTAGAGCATCCTGACTACCCCAGTTGTGAGCATCTGAGGACTGTGTCCGAAGACAAGATAATGTCTGCTTTCTATAAGCACCCATCTGTTTGGGGTGAGCGTCAGCTTACACCATGTCGGCCTTTTGCTAAAGGTCCTAGATTCATGAACAGGGTGATGACTTTTGTTTTGCACCCACTCTCTCACTATAACTCTATCACAGAGCCTCGTGCTCGATTTTTGCTTTCTTTGTTTGAGCACCTCACTATAGATTTTCCTTCACATTTTATTCTTTCTGTTAGGTTCTAAAGATTTAAGAATTTGTGTATTTAGAAGTCTAATGTGTAATGTTGGCAAACCATGATCAAACAATATGTTTAGTCTTGTTTAGACTTGCTCAAAGTTGTATATTTCATGTAAAATTGGAATCGAGAGGCTGCAGATGCATTGGTGCATTTCGGCTTAGCTCAATCGATCGAAAGAAAGACTCAATCGATCGAATCTCGGGCAAAATGCATTCTTTCAGATTTTTCCAACTCAGCCTTAACTCATTAAACGTTTTGGGTTTTCTATTTTTACCCTAGGTATAAAAGGCAAAACCCTAGCCACGTTTTTAGAGTTGCTTCTGTTGTATTGCTGCTCATACTTTTCTGTTTTGTGTAAATCTCTTGTGAGATCTAGAGGAGCTTTCTTTTACACAAAGCTTAGGGTTTTCAAGGTAGAGATAGTATCAACATCTTGATGATCAACTCGGTTGCTGCCACTGGAGCTTAAAGAATAACAAGCATGGGTGCTTGTAGCTGATTAGAGAATCCAAGAAAGAAGGAGTCCGTGGATTCGGAGCTTGTACGTGGTCGTGTCAGTAAGTTCTACTGTTGGGTAGCATTAGGAAGTCAAGTAGGGAGCTTGTAAGTCCTTTTGTATGAACTTCGATTCTTTTGTATAGTGAATTCAGGTTTACCTTGAGGATAGCTAGGTCAAATCCTCCCCAGGTTTTTACCATGTGGTTTCCTGGGTGATCATATCATTGTGTCTTTTATATTGTGATCATATCATTGTCTTTTATATCTCGACAGCTAGCATCTATCGAGACCTGTAGAGCTGTTCAGCCTCGTGGCTCGACAGCAGCTCGACAGATAGGGTATCTATCGAGGTTTATGAAAAACAGAATTTCAGTTCTGTTTTGACCCTGATCCTTGTTTATGTGTTTGGGCCTTCTTTTCTCCTAACTCTAGACATATAAAAGGATTGTTTTAAGGGCCATCAAAGTGTACACAAGTTGCACAAGCATTAAGCAAAGTCTGTTCAAGCAATTTGTGATCGGAGACAAAGTCTTGCCCTAATTCATCGCTTCTGAAGAAGTTGCTGTGTATGTGCACCTTTGGGTTTTGTGACCAAGGGTCTTCTTGATCTTCATCATGGATGAACTGAAGAACTTTGCTGTCAACAACTCTTTCTAGTTGGTGATTAAAGTCGCATACTGGGATCCGCGCAATTGGTTAGTCATGTACTTGAGAGCCGTGCATCAAAAGGGGAAATTGTCACTACAGAACAAGTATAATTGGGTATTGGGGTAAGGGTTCAACTATAGGTTGGTAAGGTACTTGAGATTCCTTTACTTGTAATCGCTTGTTGTGATAATAGTGGAATTTCGAGAGTGGTGACCTGAAAATCACCCGGTAGGGTTTTTGCTGTCAGGTTTTCCCCATTCGTAAACAAATTACCGTGTATTTATTTTCTACTGCATAATTAGTTTATTGGTGATTTGTTTATGCTACCACGCATTTGCATGTTAATTAACTTAATTAATTCACTTGGCTAAATTAATTGGTTAATTTATCACAAGGGGTCAATTCGTTTTTGGCCTATCAACTTTGATGGGAACAACTATGCCTACTAGAAAGTAAGGATAAAAGCATTTCTAAAATCTATTGATGAGAGAGTTTGGAATTCCGTTGAATACGGATGGGAGAAGCTGATTACTCCTGTAAGTGAGTGGCAAACTTTTTAGAAAGAAGCAGCCACTTTTAATAGTAAAGCCATGAATGTTATTTTTAATGTTGTTTCAATGGAAGAATTCAAGAGGATCTTTAATGTTGAGGTTGCTCATACTACATGGAATATTCTCCAAACTGTGCATGAAGGCATAAAGGTAGTTAAGATTAACAAATTGCATCAGTTAACTACTTGATATGAAAGTATTAGAATGTCTGATGATGAATGTTTTGATGAATTCTATGCTAAACGGAATGATATTGTTAACTCTGCTTATAATTTGGGTGAAATTTATGATCAACCTAAGATTGTTAGAAAGATTCTTAGATCCCTGACCAAGAACTTTAAACCCAAAGTGACTGCTATTACTGTTGATGAACTTGTAGGAAGATTCTTATTCAGGGCTCCATCTCTGTTGATGAAATTGTAGGATATCTTCAATCCTATGAGTTAGACCTACCTAAGACAAACAAATCCAAATCAATGGCTTTTAAGATCGTCGACGATGTTGATAGAATGGATTTGATGATGAATTCACTTCTATCGAGATTGAATATCTTGCCAAGAACTTTAGAAACTTTATTGGGAATAACAATAGAAGGGCAAGAGGTAAAAACAATGCTGAACCTAGGGATTTAAGAGGAATGAACCCAATAAAGTGAACAATACTGATAAACCTAAAGAGAAAGTAGGTCAAACTTTCAATAATTCTATGGGTCAACAATGTTTTGGTTGTCAAGGGTATGGTCATGTGAAATCAGAATGTCCTACATTCTTGAGATCAAAGGGTAAAGATATGGCTATAACCCTCAGTGATGATGAAGTTTCTAATCATGAGTCTAGTAGTGATGAGGATGAAAACTTTATTACTTTCATAGTTGCTGCTATAATTGATGAAAGTGTTGTGATTGATGAGAACCCTTCTAATGGGAAACTCTCTGAGAATGCTGATTTGCAAGAAGCTTATAATAAGCGTTGCAAGGTTGCTACAAAGGATGCTATGAATTTTGATTTTAATTTAAAGAAAATTGCTTCTCTTGAACTGGTAAGAAAAATTTGCTATTGAAATTGTTTAATGCTAATGAGTTGCTAAATAAGGTGAAGACTAAAAATAAGTTGTTGCTTGATAAATTTAAGAACTTGGAACTTGAATTTTGTTGCTAGAAAACAAATAAATAGGTTTGCTAGTTCCAAACTTGATCACATGTTGAGTGTTTAGAAGTCTCTCTCGAACAAAACTGGTCTAGGTTTTGTAGATAGCATCTCTGTGTTTGAAACTCATTCCATAAACTTTATTCCTTCTTCTGAGCCCCCAATGAGTGAGATTGTCAAAGTAGTAGAAGTTACACCTCCTAGGAAAATTAAGGTTGATCTTAAAGAGTCTAAACCTAAGAATCCTACCCTTCCTAAGGATAAGATGCATGATAGACCTGTATGGATTTGTCATTTTTGTGGAAAGTCTAGGCATATCCGTCCAAACTGTTTGAAGTTGCAAGCTGCTAAGTGTGCAAATAAGCCAAAAGTACCTGTGCCTTAAGCACAAGATCCTATGGTACTTATTACTGAGTTCGTAAAGGTTTTAAACATTTATACCAATCTTGGAGTTGCTCATCATTCTAATATGAATAGTAACTTCAATGCAAGAGTTGCATCTAAAAAGTTTTGGATGCAAAAGGCTTAATTTAATTGAGTCTTTTTGACATAATCTTTGTGCTTCATTTCTCTACTCTTTGTGACCATTCTTCTTTGTTGTTTTGTTTTGTTTTTGTTTTTGTTTTTTGTTTTTTTGTTTTTTTTTTTGTTTTTAGTTTTTAGTTTTTTGTTTTTTGTTTTTGTTTTTTTTCTTTTGTGTTTTTAGGATTTGCATTACATAACATTCATGCATTTCATGATAGGTTGTTTTTGTTATTCTTTTCAAAAAAAAAAAAAAAAAGGAGGAAAAGGAAGGAAAAATGTGTTTTGCATTATTTTTCTTGGATTTGTAATCAAGACTGGCCATATTATCTTTACATAACATGTTTATGTACCTTATTTAGCTTGGATGAGCTTATTTTACTAAACTTTGCTAGCTTTTTTTTGGGACATATGTGATTTAGTGTTAGGAACATATGTCACTATTTTATGTAATTGGCTAATCCTTTGACAAAATGCACTTTACTTGTAATCGGGTAGATTTAGGATGTGTTTAATGCTTCAAGAAACAAGGTTTCAAGTTCAAGTGTTAAAGCCATGCAAGTCTGTCCAAGAATCAGATGTGAAAGTGTTGTTCATTAAAGCTCAACAACTAGCATCTATCGAGGTTTAAAGAGCTGTTGAAGCCCGTGGCTCGACAGCTGCTCGACAGATAAGGTATTTGTCGAGGTTTATGAAGATTAGTTTTTCAAGCTGTTTTTCATCCAATCCAATCCATGAGTATGTGTTTGGGCTTTCTTTTCTCACAACCCTAAACATATATAAGGATTATTTTAAGGGCCGTCAAGGGTGACTTAAGTTGCACAAGTATGGAGTAAAGTTTTGTTCATGCAAATTGTGATTGGAGACAGAATTTGCCCAATTCATCTATCTCTTGAAAAAGCTATTGTATTTGTACACCATAGGTTTTTGTGACCAAGAAACTTCTTGATCTTCATCATGTGATGAACTAAAGAACTTTGTAGTAAACATCCTTCTCAAGTTGGTGATTAAGTCGCGTACTGGGATCCGCGCAATTAGTTAATCACGTACATGAAGTCGTGCATTGAAAGGAGAAATTGTCACTACAGAATAATTCTAATTAGGTATTGGGGTAAGGGTTCAATGATAGGTCGGTATAAGGTACTGAGATTCCTTTACTTGTAACTGCTTGTTGTGATAATAGTGGATTCTTGGAAGTAGTGACCGTAAAATTACCCAATAGGGTTTTTACCGTGTTGGTTTTCTCTATTTGAAAACAAATCACTTATGTCAAATTTAATTTCTGCTGAATTTAGTTATTTGGTAATTTGTTTGTGCTGCTACACATATTGTACATTAATCTGATTAATTAATCAACTTGGCTAATTAATTGGTTAATTTATCACAAGGGGTCAATACATTCTTGGCCTATTAAGGGGTATCAGAGCAGGCACATTTTGATTAGGTTTTAATCTTTGCTGTGTGAGCCATTGACCCTTGTTTATCATGGATAAAGGACAGTCTCTTATTATACCTCCTTTATTTGATGGCACTAACTATGCATACTAGAAAGTACCCATGGGAGCTTTCTTGTAGTCTTTAGATGAGAAAGTGTGGCAAGCTGTAGAGATAGGCTAGACTAAGCCTACAGAAGCATCGGCTAACTAGGACGATGCTAAGATCAAGGCAACAAACTTCAACAATAGGGCATTGATTGCTTTGTTCAGTGTAGTCACAAATGAGGAGTTCAAGAAAATATCCTCCACTGAAACTACAAAGGAAACATGGACCATCCTTTCAAAAACCCATGAGGGACCCAAGGCTGTCAAGGATTCAAAGCTTCAGAGGCTCACTATAAGCTTTGAAGAGATCAAGATGGAGGAGGATGAGTCATTCGATGAGTTCTATGCCAAGCATAAGGACATAGTAGACTCAACCTTCAATCTTGGGGAAACCATTCCTAAACCCAAGATTGTGAGAAAGGTGCTCAGATCTCTGCCCGAGAGATTCCATGCCAAGATCACCGCGATTGAGGAATCAAAGGATCTTGAGAAAATTCCTTTGACAGATTTGGTTGGAAATCTGTAGACCTATGAGTTGGGTTTGACAAGGATCGAGAAATCGAGCAAGAGTAAGAGCATGGCATTGAAGGCCATGAACAGTGATAATGATGAGTCTTCAGATGATGAGGATTCTAAGATGAAGTCCTACATTACAAGGAAAATCAAGAAGTTCATGAAGAAGGCCAATGGGAAGGGCTTCGACAAAGACTATAGGCAATCTAGCTCCTCACAGTTCAAGAGCCAAGACAAAGGGAAGAAGAATGCTAGGGATGGCAGTCAGTACACTATTCCCTCAGGACTAAAGTGCTTCGGGTGTTAAGGCTTTAAACATATGAAACAAGAGTGCCCTACATATCTCAAAAGCATTGGGAAAAGCAAAGAACTTGCTGCTACATTGAGTGATATCAAACTTGAGGATGATTCAGAAAACAAGGATGATGGAATTCTAAACGCCTTCACTGCCACTGCCAATCCTACTGAAGGGATTATTGAAGATGTGAATGAAGAAGAAGACTTGGTGGATTCTAAGTTTGAGAAAATGGATGATCAAGATGAAATCTATACAGCATATGAGAAGTTGTACAAGGTTTCTGAGAAACATGTGAAACTTTATAAGCTAGCCACCAAAACGTTCAGTGATGCGGAGCTTAATCGTGAAGAGCTTTCCACAAAGTTTGATGGAGCCAATAAAACTATTGGAGTACTGAGGTTTGAAAATAATTTCTTGGATGAGAAGGCCAAGAAACTTGAAGTGAAGCTGTTTCAAGTCAGAGCTCAATTGGAGAGGACTTCAAGTGCGAAGCTTGACGAGATGCTTAGTCTTCAGAAATTTGCTTCCGATCGAACCGGTTTAGGGTATGATTTCTCTTCTCCTAGTATTGCTTCTGCTAGTACTACTATTTTTGTTCTTCCTAGTAATAATGTTGAAACTGAGAACAATAATGTCAAAACTGTTTTAGCTAGTGAGAACATAGATAAAGGTAAATTTGTCTTAGGAGCACCCCCTTAGCAGGATAAGAAAGAAGTCAAAAACCCTAAGGCTAAGAAGGGTAACTCTCAAAAGCCTAAACAGAAGAAGCAGCATCTCTGTCATCACTTTGGAGTAGCCAATCATACTCGACCTAATTGCTATAAGTGGTTAGCCATTCAACAGAGCAACGACATGATCACATCAGGAAACCAAAATCAGTTTCCATCCTCTTTTGCTCCTCTTGGAGATATTCTCAAAGCCCTCTTATTCCTTTCGAACTTGAACGGTTTCAATTCTTCCCCTTCATCGCTAGTTCAAGGGTTCACTCAGAGGAGAGGTTCTAAGTGATTTTGTCACTTTTCTCTTTCTCTCTCTCTTAATTGTTTTTGTCTTTACATTACTTATGTGATTTGCTTTCATGTTTTGAGTCAGTCTAGTTTTATGCTTTGCTTTGTTTAAAATGTTTTTATTTGGTTGTTTTTAGTTTTGTTTATTTTGTTTTTCATATAAAAATAAAAAATAAAAAATTGAAAAATCAGAAAAGTACAAAAACAGTGTTTGTATGTGTACATTGTGCAGGTACAATGTGATTTGGTCATCGCAATGTTTACATGTGTTAATGTATGCTCACGAAACTGTCTTGACTTGTTTTTGAAATATAAAATTGGTTAGACTTGTTTAGTGTGTGTGTGTGTGTGTGTTTTGAGATCTACGTGCTTAACATTTTTCTTGTTGAGAGATGCTTTTGAGAGTTTAAAATATTGTTTGGATCCTTGGTTGAGTTGCATGTTTGATTGCATTCATGTTTGTGTTTTTCTCTTCTTTGAAAAACTATTTTTAAGCATTCTCGACAGCTCCTCGACACCTAGCTTATCTATCGAGCTCTCTAGCTTCTTTTTATCGCAATCTCTATACCTCTCGATAGCTAGATTGATCTATCGAGTAACTTTCTGTCACTTCGATAGCTCCTCGATAAATCCTTGATCCATCGAGCTTCTTTTTGCTGTGGACAACTCTGGACACCTACTAAATAGTTGCATCTGTCAACACCACTAAAGCTCGACACTTCTCGATCTGTCGAGAATTATGAGCTTCTATATAAAGGGCCCGCATAATTTAGATCTCATTTCTCTCGATCTCTCTTGACTCCAGTTGCCTCTTCACCTCCCAAAATCTCACTTTCTCACTTCAAACTCCTTTCCTAAAGGATTTTTGGCCTAGATCAAGTGTTCCTTCACTAGGTAAGGGTCCTAATCCTTCTTTTTCATGCATTTCATGCATTTGACCAAACTTTTTGGGATTTCTTTTTGAAATTTGGGGTTTTTCAAAATCAAAAAGGTTTTTACAAAATTTTTGGGATGGATTTTGTATTTTTGATCTTAAAACATCATACATTGCATCTCATTTGCATTATAACAATGTTTTCATGCATTCTTAGATGTGTGTTTACTTTGTTGCAAACATGTGTGCTGGTATGATTGGATTGGGCTAAGCCCATGATGTTTTTACTATTGCATATTGCATGCTCATTCATTTTCATGCACACATACTTTACATTCTCTATATTCTTATATATTGAACTATATTGGGACTTCTCTGATTGTCTCTTTCTCCCTCTCTCTTTCTTTCTTGCATTAGTTTGCTTCTATGGCACCTAAATGCAAATCTACTCCATCCCAAAACCCTCTTTGTTCTGGGGCATCTTCTTCATCTGATCCTACATCATCTCATATCTGATTCCTTGATAAAAAGGCCAAATCAAACTTCTTTGAAAACTTTTCTAGACGAGGCATTCATTCAAAATGCCAAGTCATTTCATGACTTTTGTTTTACATCCTTTATCTCATTATAACTCTATTATAGAGCCCTATGCTCGATTTTTTCTTTCCTTCTTAGAGCATCTTACTATAGATGTTCCCTCTCATTTTATCCTTTCTATCATAGATGTATATAGGGATTTGGCGACCCGTGAAAAGCTCATATTCCCTTCGGCTATCACGAGGATTTTACGCCATTTTTCTATTCCCTTTCCCGTGTCCGACCACTTCCATGTTATGGGTGCCATAGACACTGCTACTGCTAATGGAGCAAGGCGCAGCTACATTTGAGGCGATTCAGGTCGGTAGCTCCTCCCACTCCTTTAGCTCTATACACATCCACTCCATTTTCCACAGCGGGTGATGTGACCCTCAATGCGATCATGGCGCAGCTTCAGCGCATGGATACTCACCTTGACACTTTTAGTGATGAGTTGTGTCAGGTGAACACTCGTGTCATCCGTATTGCCAGACGACAAGCTCACCTTGGTAGCTTCGTGGAGTCTCCCTCTCCTCCTCCCGAGGCTTCCAAGGACGTCGAGGCATCCGAGGACGATGATGGCTTTGACGAAGACGATGATGATGAGGATGGAGATGCTAGCTCTTCTAGTGTTGACGAGATGTTTACTTGATACTTTTACCCTTTGTCATTTATGACAAAAAGAGGGAGTAGTTTTGGATATGAGAGTAGTCATATTCATAGGGAGAGTAGTTTTTGATATGAGAGTAGTCATACTCATAGGGGGATGGTTAGTATAGGAGATTTTTGTTAGGGGGATTGTTGATATTGAGGGATGTAGTAAGGATTTTTGTATCTTTTCTTCTCTTTCTACCATAAATACATTTATCTCTTGTCCATGGGTCTTGTGACCACATTTTGACATACATTATATTTGATGTATGTTATTCACCTATTTCTCCGTGTGTTGTTTCTTTTCTCTCTTTTTACACATGTTTATTATTTATTGTATGCAATCTGTTATTTCTGTTTCACATTAAGATGCTGTGATGAGTTTTGTTTAAAGTGTTTCAGAAATACAGGTTGTCAAAGTCTACTTGCGATAAACTCTCTTCTTGCAAAGTTTTTCAAGAGTTTGTGTTAGGATAGATTTTATTGTATTCAACAAGTGAGTATTGATAGGCCACAAACTGAATGACCCCTTGTGATTATACCAATTAATTAATTAGCCAAGTTATTAATTAATCAATTAATCATGTAATTGCGTGGAAGCACAAACAAATCACCAAAAACTAAATATGCAGCAGAAATTAAATAACACGGTGATTTGTTTACGAATGGGGAAAACCCTAACGGCAAAAACCCCACCGGGTGATTTTCAAGTCACCATTCTTGAAACTCCACTATTATCAAATCAAACGGTTACAAGTAAAGGAATCCCAAGTACCTTACCAACCTACAGTTGAACCCTTACCTCAATATCCAATTGGACTTGATCTGTAGTGACAATTTCCCTTTTGATGCACGGCTTCCAAGTACGTGACTAACCAGTACGCGGATCCCAGTACGCAACTTCAAACACCAACTAAGGAGGAGAGGTTGGCTGCAAAGTTCTTCAGTTCATCCTACACGATGAAGATCAATAAGATGCTTGGTCACAAAACCCTTTAGTACAAATACACAACAACTTCTTTAGAGAAGATGAACTAGGTCAAGAACTTCGTCTTTTGATCACAATTTGCTTGAACAAAGATTGGTCAATGCTTTTGCAACTTGTGTACAATTTGATGGCTCTTAAAACAATCCTTTTATATGTTTAGGGTTAGAAGAAAAGAATGCCCAAAAGCATATTCACGGATTCCAAGAAAATCAAATCAGGAAATCTGAAATTATAAATCTCGACAGATAGCAGGTGTTGAGGTAGCTATCGAGCAAGTGTCGAGTTTTAATGAAATTGCACTTCAGCTTGTTTTTCTTGGACAGACTTGATGACTTCAACACTTGACCTTGAAACCATGCTTCTTGAAGTATTAAAAACACCTAGAACTACCCAATTACAAGTAGAGTGCGTTTTGTCAAATGATTAGCCAATTTACATAAATAAGTGACATATATTCTTAACAAGTAAAAACACATATGTCCTAACAATCTCCCCCTTTGGCAATCCGTGACAAAACCACAACAAACAAATGAACATATGAGAGAAGTCATAAATCACTCAACTCATATTCACTTGTTGAATACAATAAAATCTATCCTAACACAAACTCTTAAAAAACTTTGTAAAAAGAGAGTTTATGACAAATAGATTTGACAACTTGTATTTCTGAAACACTTTAAACAAAACTCATCAAGGCATCTTGTGTGAAACAAAAATAATAGATTGCATACAAGTATAAAGAACATGTGTATAAAGATAGAGAAGAAACAACACATGAAGAGAGCGGTGAAAGAAACATACATCCATATATATAAAGAAAAATAAGTACAATGTATGTAAAACTAGTCAAAAGACCTCATATACAAGATCAATGTATCTATAAAGAATAGAAAAGAAAAGATACATCAAAACTTCACTACATCCCTCAAAATATCAACATTCCCCCTATCAAAAATGTCCTATACTAACTTTCCCCTTAAGATAACTACTCTCATAACCCAAAACTACTACCCCTTTTTGTCACGAGTGACAAAGGGTAGAATGTCATGTAGATATCTCATCAGTAGAGCTAGCATCTCTATCATCATCATCCGAAGTATCATCATCATCACTATCATCATCATCATCACCCCTAGAGTCTGAAGCCGTTAGAGAAGGTGGTGAAGGAGTAGCCTCTGGAGTAAAACCACCCATGGTCGCCTGCCGTCGTGCAATACGACCAACACGAACATTCACCTGATACAACTCAGTGGAAAGTGTATCGAGGCGAGTATCCATGTGCTACAGCTGCGCCATGATGTCTCCGAGAGATACATCACCCGTAGAGGAAGAAGGAGCAAATGTAGATGGAGCTGATCTGGATGGAGTTGAACGAGAGGGAAGAGTGGAATCTGTCTGTCGCGACCCAAACTGAGCCTTACTACGTTTTACGGTAGCGGCATCTATGGCACATATGTGTGTGAAGTGGTCGGACACAGGAAAGGGGATAGAGAAATGGCGTAAAATCCTCGTGATAGTGGAAGGAAAGATGAGCTTATCACGGGACGTCGAATCTAGATGAACATCTATGATAGAAAGAATAAAAGAGAAGGAAAATCTATAGTAAGATACTTTAAAAGAGATAACAAAAATTGAGCACGAGACTCTGTGATGGATTTGTAGTGAGAGAGTGGATGGAGTACAAAAGTCATCACCATGTTTAGAAATCTAGGACCTTTAGCAAAAGGCCTACATGATGTGTATTAATGCTCACCCCAATCAGCTGGGCGCTAACAAAAGGCAGAAATGAGCTCATCTTTGGACACAGTCCTCAAACGCTCACAAGAAGGATAGTCAGGAAAATCTATCCTAGGAACCCTAAACACATCTGCAACTAGTTGAGGTGTAACAGGGATACGCATACCTTAAACACGAGTGAAAAAAAGAGGTACTGAACGATCTATCCCGTGTACGTTGGAGTAAAACTCCTAAATCAGCATGAGAGGACAGGTGACCGGGACGTCACACAGTGACTCCCATCCCCTATTGTGAATGACAGAGGGAAGGTCAGTGTTAGCGAAGTCTGCCAAAATGACTTAGCGTTCCAAATGAACACCTCGTTGAGAAAAGTTCTCCGAAAATTTCTTGTGGACATCTCCATCAAGGAACCGAAGGTTAAGAGGAGCAGAATCAGAAGAAGAGGAAGCTCCAGAATGCAGAGGGTTTCGAGCCGGAGTGGATTTACGTTTGGGTGCCATAGACACTACTAACGTAAAAGAATGAGAAAGAGATAGAGAGGGAAACAATCAGAAAAGTCCCAACACAGTTCATATATATCAAATATATTGAACAAAAAGTACGTATGCATAGGAATGCATGAACATGTGACATGCAAATTAAAAGGCATCATGGGCTCAGCCCAATCCAATTCTACCAGCACACAAACATATAGCACACATCAAAATGCATGTAAATATCATTCTAATGCACATGAAATGCAATGTATGACATTTTGAAAACATTTAAGTGAAAACCCAACCCAAAATTTCAAGAAAAACTCATTAATTTTGAAAAACCCCAAAAGTTTCCAAAAATCCCAAAACCTAAGTTTCAAAACATTAAATGCATGAGAAAGGATGGGAAATGAGATCTTACCAAGTGATGGAAACCAAGGAAAGATCAAAAATCAAGTGGGTTTGAAGTTTTGAGTGAGAAAAAGGTGTTTGGGAGAGGAACCGCCACAGACAGATCGAGTGAAATGAGAGAAAAATCACGACTGGAGCTTAAATAGACACCTCAGTAAATCTCAACAGTTGAGGTGTCGAGAGGTGTCGAGGAAGGTGTCGAGGAAGGTGTCGAGGAAATGGTCGTCGACAACTGAAGGTAACGAGAGGTGTCGAGGTATAAGAACCAGTTTCAAAGAACAGAAGCTCGATCGATCGACCAAGTATCGAGGAGGTATCGAGGAGACAGGAACTTTCTCGATCGATCCACTAGGTGTCGAGACAGGTGTCAAGATTGCGATAAGAAAAAGGTTTAAGAAGCTCGACAGATAACCAGGTATCGAAGAGGTGTCGAGGAGGTGTCGAGCCAGCAGTTAAAAGCAGTTTTTCAAGAAGAGAAAAACATAGACATGAATGCAATCCAACATACACCTCAACCATAGATCCAATCAACATATAAAGCTCTCAAAATCATCTCTCGACAAAAATTTAAGCACATGGATCCTCAAAAGCACACCCATATACTAAATAAGTCTAACTAATTTTATTTTTCAAAAATAAGTTAAGACAATTTAGTGAGCATACATTAGCACATGTAAAACTTTTGTGATGGCCAAATCACATTGTACCTGCACATGTATCAAAAGTAGCAAAGAACATTGCATGTTGGGTGTGAAAAACATCGCAAGATTGCATATGTGTATACATGTTATGACGATCTGAGATATGAGAAAATAACTTTAACTCACACACAATCATAACTGTTTGATGGGGACTATCACCTTTGAGGTACATCTTATAACTCCCACATCTCCTAGAAAACACGCTTGCAATCATATTTAAAGCATTTTTGATCTTTTTTCTTTTTATTTTCTTTGCATATTTTCTTTTATTTTAGCATACCATACATAGGCATATACAAGAGAGAAAAGAAATACCCAAGATGTTAAGCATTTGACATCGCACTTTTGCTATACCGAAGCATACGAATGTCTTTGACACTACACTTTTGCTATGCTGAAGCATACAGGTGTCATATTATGATTGGCAGGCAACAGTGGTGAGATGGTTATTTATGTCTTTCTCTTAGGATTTTCTAGTCCTACCCGTCAAAAAGAGTGATATGAGTGTTAAGTTTTAAGAGATAATCTTAATCTTACTCATCACAAACAAGAGCCACAAAGCTCACTTGCTTAGTTGTGCATAGAGATGCTCATCTAAGTTACAAGAGATACAAAGTTTAGAAAACTTTGTTTCAATGGCTATCCAAGGTACACAAGTACCGAAGTACACATAACACACACTGTTTTTGTATTTTTCTAATTTTTCAATTTTTTTTTTTATTTTTAAATTTAAAAAAAAATAAACAAAACTGAAAGTAAACATACAAAAACATATTAAACAAAGCAAAGCATAAAACTAGATGCAAATGCATAAGGAAGAGGGACAAGAGAAAGAGATCAATCCATGGAGATGACACCAATGTTTTGATGAAAGAATTCAAAACGTTTGCTGTCAAGAGGTTTGGTGAACAAGTCAGCCTTCTGATCATCAGTGTGGATAAACTTAAGAGTGAGAGTACCATCTTCGACAAGCTCCCTAATGAAGTGATATCGAATCTCTATGTGTTTGGTTCGAGAATGCTGAACCGGGTTCTTAAAGATATTTTTGGCACTGGTATTGTTACAGTAAATAGTGAGATGCTCTTGACAAATACCATAGTCATGAAGGAATTTTTGCATCCAAAGGAGTTAGGTGCAGTAGCTACCGGCAGCGATGTACTCAGCTTCTGCAGTGGATAAAGAGATGGAGTTCTGCTTTTTGCTCATCCAAGAGACAAGATTGTTACCCATATAAAAACAACCCCCCGAAGAACTCTTTCTATCATTAGCATTACCAGCTTAATCAGCATCAGAGTACCCAGTTAAGACACCATTAGTGTCCTCGCTATATCACACACCGAACTTAGCAATGGTTTTGACATACTTTAAAATTCTTTTTAAAGCAGTCATATGAGATTCTTTGGGATTAGCTTAATATCTAGCACACACTCCAACACTGTAACTAATGTCAGGTCTACTAGCAGTAAGGTAAAGAAGACTACCTATCATGTTTCTATAAAGAGAGGGATCAATACTCTTACCTAACAAGTCTACAGTGAGTTTAACATTTGGGCTCATAGGGGTTCTAACAGAACTAGCAGATTTCAAACCAAACTTTTTCACAAGATTCTTAGCATATTTAGATTGAGAAAGGAATATACCTGAATCTTGTTGGCGAATCTGCAATCCTAGGAAGTGAGTCAGCTCTCTAATCATACTTATCTCGAACTTAGCTTGCATGAGTTTTGAGAGGCCATGAGCAAGTTTATCCTTAGTCAACCCAAAGATGATATCATCAACATAGACTTGAGTAACTATCAACTCACCATCTTCCTTTTTTATGAAGAGAGTTTGATCAGTCTTTTCTCTTGTGAACCTATGTGACACCAGATATTGTGTGAGTCTATCATACCAGGCTCTAGGAGCTTGCTTCAACCCATAAAGTGCCTTTTTAAGGTACAGCACATGATCCGGAAAGTGTGGATCAATGAATCCTTTTGGTTGAGCCACATAGACATCCTTTTTGAGTAACCCATTTAAGAAGGCAGTCTTAACATCCATCTGATAAAGTTTGAAATTCAGCTGACATGCTAGAGCAAGCAGAATCCTGATTGACTCCATTCGGGCAACTAGGGCAAATGTTTCATCATAGTCTACTCCTTTCATTTGCGAGTATCCTTGAGCCATAAGTCGAGTCTTGTTGCGAATCACATTGCCTTCTTCATCAGTCTTGTTACGGAATATCCACTTTGTACCGATGATGTGCTCACCTTTTAGTCTAGGTACTAAAGTCCAAACATTATTCCTCTCAAACTGAAGTAATTCATCATGCATTGCTTCGACCCAACTTTCATCTTGTAATGCTTCCTTAACTTTCTTGGGTTCAACCTGTGACAAATAGTAAGAATAAGACACAAAGTTAGCAACACATTTATCAATTGGACGTTTCCTTAATGTGAGTTCATTCATGTTTCCCACAATAACTTCAGGAGGATGATTTAATTTGATTCTAGAGGAGGGTCCTTTTTCTTCATAAGACTCAAAATCTGGTGAAGTAGGAGCATCTGCAGAGTCTTCCACAATACTAGGAGTACTTGGGGACACAGGTTCTGGTTCAACAATATCTTGAACTTCCCTAGGCTCAGAAGGAAGAATTTCTTTAGAGAGTTCCTCAATGCCTTTCTCAGAACTAGAATCTGAAGACTCATCAATGACGACATTTACTGTTTCCATTACCTTCAGAGTTCTCTTGTTGAATACCCGATAAGCCTTGCTTGTAGACGAGTATCCCAGAAATATGCCTTCATCGCTTCAAGAGTCAAACTTTTCCACATTCTCTCTGTTCTTAAGAATGAAGCAAGTACTTCCAAAGATCCTGAAATACTTCACATTTGGCTTTCTTCCTTTCCATAACTCATAGGGAGTCTTTTTGGTACCGGGTCTAAAGTACACCCTATTAACTGTATGACATGCAGTGTTTACGGCTTCTCCCCATAAGTTTCGAGCCGCATCTTTGTTATGCAACATGGCTCTGGCCATCTTTTGAATAACTCTATTCTTTCTTTCTATCACACCATTCTGCTGAGGCGTAATAGGAGCAAAGAATTCTTAAGATATACTTGATTTTATACAAAAAGACTCCATGTATGAGTCCTCGAATTCTTTACCATGGTCACTTCGAATTTGATCAATCTTTAAGCTCTTTTCATTCTGCAGTCTTGTGCACAAAGCCTCAATGTGCTCAGGAGCATCAGACTTGGATCGTAGTAAGATGATCCAAGTGTATCTAGTGAAGTCGACTACCACAACCATGATGTATCTCTTACCACCAAGAGACTCGGTTCTGGTTGGACCCATAAGATCTAAATGCAAAAGCTCCAATGGTCTGGAGGTAGCTGATGTCTGAGTGCCCAGATGCTTAGCTTTCGTCTGTTTCCTAAGCTGACATGGTCCACACACCACATTGCATATTCTACTAAGCTTTGGTATCCCCAAGACTGATTCATGCTTAGATACAATAGATAGATGCTTGTAACTAGCATGTCCCATTCGTTGATGCCATAGATCTTCATTAGGCAAACGAATGCTATCGCACATTATATCAGCATCAGGAACTAATCCATAGCAGTTGTCTAAAGTGTGAACCCCACTAATGAGCTTCTTTCCAAACTCATCCATGACAAGACACTTTCCCTTTGAGAATAGCACCATGAAGTCTTGATCATATATATGACTTATGCTCAATAGGTTCACCCTTAAACCTTCTACATAAAGAACATTTGCAATGTCTAGCAGTCCTGGTAGAGATATGATTCCTTTCTCTTTAATCTGTGACTTGCTTCCACCACCAAAAGTCACATTACCACCTTTCTTAGGCTCAAAAATCTTGAATAGAGATCGATCTCTAGTCATGTGTCTTGAGCAACCACTGTCAAGATACCATAGACATGTATCCATCACTTTGAATGCAGATTTCATCATGAAACACACTTCATGCTTAGATGACAAATCAGAGGGAATGGTTCTTTCACTCAACTGCCTTTGATGAGTTAAGCCTTTAACTTTTACTCTTCTCAGACGAACTCCTTTGCATATTTTCATTCTGAGACAGTTTAGTTTCTTCTTAGCCAAACTAAGATCTTTTCCAATAGTCATTATAAAAGAATTCAAATAACTTTTAGACTTGTATTTTCTGAAACACTCAAACAAATAATGATTAGAACAACAAGATGTATTTGAAAACAAAGATCTCTTCAAGCCGGTTATAGTCATCACAACAGGGGTCAATGGATCAACACAGCAAAGATTAAACCTAATCAGAGTGTGCCTGCTCTTATACCATTTGATAGGCCACAAATTGAATGACCCCTTGTGATTATACCAATTAATTAATTAGCCAAGTTATTAATTAATCAATTAATCATGCAATTGTGTGGAAGCACAAACAAATCACCAAAAACTAAATATGCAGTGCAAATTAAATAACACGGTGATTTGTTTACGAATGGGGAAAACCCTAACGGCAAAAACCCCATCGGGTGATTTTCAGGTCACCATTCTTGAAACTCCACTATTATCAAATCAAACGGTTACAAGTAAAGGAATCTCAAGTACCTTACCAACCTACAGTTGAACCCTTACCCCAATACCCAATTAGACTTGATCTGTAGTGACAATTTCCCTTTTAATGCACGGCTCCCAAGTATGTGACTAACCAATGCGTGGATCCCAGTACGCGACTTCAAACACCAACTAAGGAGGAGAGGTTGGCTGCAAAGTTCTTCAATTCATCCTATACGATGAAGATCAGGAAGATGCTTGGTCACAAAACCCTTTGGTGCAAATACACAGCAAATTCTTGAAAGAAGATGAACTAGGTCAAGAACTTCGTCTTTTGATCATAATTTGCTTGAACAGAGATTGCTCAATGCTTTTGCAACTTGTGTACAATTTGACGGCTCTTAAAACAATCCTTTTATATGTTTAGGGTTAGAAGAAAAGAAGCCCCAAAAGCATATTCACGGATCCCAAGGAAATCAGATTAGAAAATATGAAATTATAAATCTCGACAGATAGCAGGTGTCGAGGTAGCTATCGAGCAGGTGTCGAGTTTTAATGAAATTGCATTTCAACTTGTTTTTCTTGGACAGACTTGATGACTTCAACACTTGACCTTGAAACCATGTTTCTTGAAGTATTAAAAACACCTAGAACTACCAAATTACAAATAGAGTGCGTTTTGTCAAAGGATTAGCCAATTTACATAAATAAGTGACACATGTTCTTAACAAGTAAAAACACATATGTCCTAACAAGTATGAGTTGAGTGATTTATGACTTCTCTCATATGTCCATTTGTTTGTTGTGGTTTTGTCATGGATTTTCAAAGGGGGAGATTGTTAGGACATATGTGATTCAATATTAGGAACATATGTCACTATTTTATGTAATTGGCTAATCTATTGACAAAACGCACTTTACTTGTAATTAGGTAGATCTAGGATGTGTTTAATGCTTCAAGAAATAAGGTTTCAAGTTGAAGTGTTAAAACCATGCAAGTCTATCCAAGAATCAAGTGTGAAAGTGCTATTCATTAAAGCTCGACAGTTAGCATCTATCGAGGTTTAAAGAGCTGTTGAAGCCCGTGGCTCGATAGCTGCTTGACAAATAGGGTATCTGTTGAGGTTTATGAAGATCAGTTTTTCAAGCTGCTTTTCATCGAATCAATGAGTATGTCTTTAGGCTTTCTTTTCTCATAACCCTAAATATATATATAAGGATTATTTTAAGGGCCGTCAAGGGTTACACACGTTGCACAAGTGTGGAGTAAAGTTTTGTTCATGCAAATTGTGACCGAAGATAGAATTTGCCCTAGTTCATCTATCTCTTGAAGAAGCTGTTGTGTTTGTACACCGTAGGGTTTTGTGACCAAGGATCTTCTTGATCTTCATCGTGTGATGAACTGAAGAACTTTGCAGCCGACATCCTTCTCAAGTTGGTGATTAAGTCTCGTACTAGGATCCGCGCAATTGGTTAGTCGTGTACTTAGAGTTGTGCATTGAAAATAAGAGATTGTTACTATATAACAAGTCCAATTAGGTATTGGAGTAAGAGTTCAACTGTAGGTTGGTGTAAGGTACTGAGATTCCTTTACTTGTAACTGCTTGTTGTGATAATAGTGGATTCTCGGGAGTGGTGACCTTAAAATCACCTGGTGGGATTTTTGTTGTATTGGTTTTCCCCATTTTAAAAAACAAATCACCCATGTTAAATTTAATTTCCACTGCATTTAGTTAGTTGGTGATTTGTTTGTGTTGTCATGCATATTGTATGTTAATCTAATTAATTAATCAATTTGGCTAATAAATTGGTTCATTTATCACAAGGGGTCAATACATTCTTGGTCTATCAACTTTGTAGTGCATGTTGTGTGGGAGTTGTTTATAGTTTTTGATCACTTGATCTTGATCTTGAAGTCAAATGCTTTTAATTGTTAGACTTGAACTTAATGAGAAAGGCATAAATAACCATCTTACCACTGTTTAGTAGCCAATCATATACACCTTAGTGCATATCATAAGATTTTGTGCTTGAGAAAGTATAGCACATGCACAAAAAGAACATAATGTGTATCCTCAGAGTAATGCCAAAATTGGTGTGTACATTATTGGGCTATAATAAATTCATAATGAAATAAAATTGGTCTGTACATTATCTTGGCTATTTTAATAATTTCCAGATCAAATAAAATTGATGTGTACATTATAAGGCAAAACAAGAAACTTATATGATTGCAAGCTTGCTTTCTAAGAGATGTGAGAGTTATATGATGTAACTCTTTAGGTGACAGCCTCTTTCAAACTTATGTGATGAATTTTGTAGAAATTGTGATTGATTACTATCTACATATCACCTCACATGTGTCTCAAGTCATTGCTAAGTGCACACACTACACAAGTTATTTTTTACTAAACTTAGTACATGATATTGTGTGTGATCTTATTGTGGCCATCCAAGATTAAATGTCCCTTGATTTTAATGCAAAATGTTTTTACTATTTAAGTTTTAAGGACAAATTGATTGAAAATCATGTTTTTGGAAGATCTAGGTTGAATTCAAGTGTTTTTGAAAAACTTTTCAAAAACAGATTAACCTAGTTATTTAGCCAAGTGATTAACTTAGGTAAATTATTCAAATATAGGTTAACACAAGTAAACCATATCATGTAAACAATGCGGAAAATAAAGAATACAACAATATGATAACCTAGGAAAACCAAACCGGTAGAAAACCTAGGGAGGATTTAACCTAACTATCCTCAAGGTAAAACCGGATCCACTATGAAAGAATTAGAGTTTTACAATAGTGACTTAAACCACTGACATCCTAATGCTACCTCAAGTAGAAAACTTGCTACCACAACCACGTGACAGCTCCGAGTACACGAACTATTTCTTTCCTTGATCCACAACAACCACAAGTACTCCTACTTGTGTTTTTCTTTAAGCTCTTTATGCAGCAACTGAAACGATCACCAAGCTCTCGACATCAATCTTGATCTTGATAACCTTAAGTGTGTATGAATGCAAACACCTCTAGATCTCACAAGAGATTCACACACACAGCATAAACAACAACCTAAAAACCTGGCTAGGGTTTTTCATTTTATAGTTAAGGCAAAACATAAAACCATACACGTCAAACAAGCTTGGGCTGAGTTGGAAAATTCTGCTGAAAAACATTCTGCACAAGGTTCGATTGATCGAGTCTAATTTTGAATCGATCGAGTCTTGCAGAAAGTGAACAATAATTTTCTACAATTACTCGATTCCAACTTTACAATGAATATACTTTGAGCAGCCTAAATCTAGACTCTATGTTTTTATCATAGTTTGTCAACATTACACATTGAAGTTCTAAAAAATTTAGATCCTAAATTCTTAGAACCTACATCATAAAACAATGTGCTTTGAGGAGTTTCTGCATTAAAATTCTCTATTTTTCAAAAATATGATTTTTCCAAATTTTCGATCGATCGAACCAGTTGCTCGACTGATCGAAAATGTGATAAAAACTTTGGTCACAATCTACCTAGCTCGATCGGTGCTTGATTGGTGTTGGATCGATCAAAATTACATTTCAATGAATCAAATCTAATTTTTGACCGATCGAAAATCGGTCAGTGAGTTGTGTTAAAATGGTTTTTTCTCATGTGTTCTACACACTTTTCAAATCTTTCCAAAAGCTCTCTCACTATTCTTGCTCAACCGATCCAATTTGAGCCTATTTTTTCATTTTCTTCCTAATTTTTCTCAAGTATCTTCGTCTTCAAGTGTCTATAAGACCTTTTTACCCCTCATTTTTCATTTTATTCACAATTTTCTTGCATTTTTGTTGAAATTTTTGGACCTAAGATTTTTGGGGTTTTTGATTTTTAAGTTGTTTTCTTTCTCATTTGATCATTAGGTTTTTTTCTCTAGATGATATTAACATGATTCCTATGCTTTAATTTGATTAAATTTGTGATTTGGGAAAATTTTGAAATTCTAGGGCTTGAAACTACATGAAATTGGGGATTTTGTTCAATTGGGTTAAATTTGATGAAATTGACTTGTTTTATTGATTGATTATGTCATTATATACTATTATCTAACTAGTGTAATAATAAATTGATCACTTTGTTGGGATTTTTGAAATTGGGTTTTTCAAAATTTGGGGTTTTTGCTCTAAAACTCTATGTTCAAGTCAATTGTTGGTTTATAAAGTAAAATTGAATATTTTTAATGCATTAGAGCATGCGTCATTTGTTCATTCATGTCATGTATCATATAGATTGTTATTTTCTATATTTTCTCTCTAACCCTATCTAATGCAATCTGCCCTTGGTTTTGTTTTTTTTCTTTGGTTTTTACTGTGTCTTTCCTTTCCAATCCTTAGCATCATGGTTAGGAAGACTAGGGCAACAAGAAAACCACCTCCACCTCTACCCTAGCCTTCAAGAGTGATAGGTTTAGGTTTGAGAAAAACCAAGAAACCTATGAGAAGTTGAACATATTTAGGTTTGTTTGGGCTAAGAGAAAGGTGATTTTTGATGAGTTAGATTCGAAGATTAGGAGGAACTTTGAGAGTAGTGGTTGGTTGCCTTTGTTGGATATATCTCATTCTCCTCTAGCTGCCTTAATTAGAGAGTTCTACTCGAACCTCTCTGTCTACTTCGATGATTCAAACATCCAATATGTGATGAGTTGGATAAGGGGTGAAGAGTATGTCATTACTCCTTCGGTAGTGGCCTCTACTCTTGGGGTACCTTTGGTATGACAGCCTGTCTACCCTTGTTTTGATACCCCTTCTCTTGATGACATTACGTCATATCTCACCGGTACTTCCATTCAATGGGGTATTGATCCTTGTATCACCTTCCATGACCTTATTGAGCTCCATTTTTTGTTTTTCTAGATTTCATGTCATTCTATCTGGTCTATCTCTCACTTGCACACCACTCCTATTGAGCGATGTGCATTTTTGTATGCCTTTGTGACTAATGCTCCTATGAGTTTTCCTACTCTTTTCATTTGTTCCTTAGTTGAGGTTCATAGAAGTAGTTCTACAACACATGGTCTTTTCTTTCTTGTTTTTAATCATAGGATTTTTTTACATCTAGGTTTAGAGGATTTTCCTGCGTTTGAGCTTGTACATATTATAGCTCTCATCGGTGCCACCTTCCTTAAGCAGAGAGTAGCTCAGATGAGAGCTAGCCCTAAACACCCTGGAGTAGAGTCTTCCACAGGTGCTGCATCTCAACCTCCTTCTTTCAGTGACCCTACTACTGAGGCCTATGTTGATCCCACCGCCGCTGTTGATCCTCCACCTTCTTCTTCGAGTGATTCATCCATTCGAAGTATTTTGGATATTGTCATAACCATTTAGGCAGCGCATGGACAACTTTTGGTGGATGTGCTCACGGAGCTTCAGGCTTTGCATGCTGATTTGGCAAGTGTTCGGCAATTTACTCCACCACCTCCTTTTGATGATGAGCCTTGATTGCCCTTTGGCAATTCATCACAAAAAGGGGGAGTACATATCGATGGAGATAGAGGGAGATTTTGATGTTTTTGGAGCTTTGGAGCTTTGGAGCTTTAGATTGTATCTAGGTGCTTCATGGTGTATATTTTCTTTAGCTCATGATGTATTTATTTTTATGAGTTGTATAAGTTAGAGGGAGACACATTGTTTTATGTTTTTGTTTCTATTTTTGTTTCTTGTTTCACATGTACTACATTGGTTATTGATTTATATTATGAGGTTATTCATGATATATTTTTTCGATTTTCTGTTTTGTGGAATCAAGAATTTATTTTGTTTTACTTGTATTTTCCACACATTCGTTTATGTGTTTGTTGAGTGTTTCAAGAATATACAAGTTTATTCAATCGTGTTGCTGTCTACATTGGCAATTGATAGATAGTAGTTAGGTTGAATTGTTTTTGGGTTGTTTAATGTTTATTGGGCTGTTTTGTAACTTTGAGCATTTCTATTTTGTGATGTGTTTGCCATGGATTGCCAAAGGGAGAGTTTGTTAGGTTCTAAGACTTTAGGATCTAAATGTATTAGAATTTCAATGTGTAATGTTGGCAAACCATGATCAAAATTTAGAGTCTAAATTTAGGCTGCTTAAAGTGTGTTTAGTTGAAAAGTTGGAATCGAGTGATTGTAGAATTTACTGGTCTAAATCTGCAAGGCTCGATCGATAAAAAATTAGACTTGATGGATCGAACCTCATGCAGATTGTTCTTTTCTGCAAAATTTCCAACTCAGCCCAAGTTCATATGATGTGTAGGGTTTTATGTTTTGCTTCAAATATAAAAGGAAAAACCTTAGCCATGTTTTAGAGGATGTTGATATGCTATGTATGTGAATCTCTTGTGAGATCTAGAGGTGTTTACCTTTATACACACTTAGGGTTATCGAGATCAAGATTGATGTTGAGAACTTGGTGATCTTTTCAGTTGCTATTTCAAGTGCTTAAAGAAAAACACAAGTAGGAGAACTTGTCATTGCTGTGGATCAAGGAAAGAAATAGTCTGTAGACTCGGAGCTATCACATGGTCGTGGTAGTAAGGTTTCTACTCAAGGTAGTAATAGGATGTTGTTGGAAATTTAGACCCCTTAAACCAATCAGATTAACCTAGTTAATTAACCAAGTGATTAACTTAGTCAAATTATGTAGTTCTAGGTTATCACAAACATACAATCATATCAAGAATATAAAGCAGCGGAAATATAAAAGACACAATAATATGATCACCCAGGAAACCACACGGTAAAAACCTGGGGAGGATTTGACCTAGCTATCTTCAAGGTAAACCTAAATCCACTATCTTGAAAGAATCGAAGTTCATACAAAAGGACTTATAAGCTCCCAGCTTGACTTCCTAATGCTACCCACCAGTAGAACTTACTGACACGACCACGTACAAGCTCCAAATCCACGGACTCCTTCTTTCTTAGATTCTCCACCAAGATACAAGCACCCCCGCCTGTTTTTCTTTAAGCTCCAATAGCAGCAACCTTGTTGATCATCAAGATGTAGATAATATCTCTACCTTGAAAACCCTAAGTTTATGTAAAGGAAAGCTTCTCTAGATCTCACAAGAGATTCACATAAACTGCAAATATGAGCAACAAAGGCTTAGAGAGGTTTGGGTACAAAATCCTAGATACAAAAGAGGCACTCTCTTCTCTCTCTCTCTAAAGCTCTAAAAAACGTGACTTAGGGTTTCCTTTATATAGTGGGAGAAGTAGATCTGAAACCCTAATCCTTAATGGGCTTGGGCTGAGTTGGAAATTTTGCAGAAAAAATATTCTACTCGAGATTCGATCGATCGAGTATAATTTTCGATCGATCGAGCCAGGCCAAAAGTCACTAATACTTCTGCAGCCACTCGATTCCAACTTTACATAAAAAGCCCACACTTTGAGCAAGTCTAAACAAGACTAACAACCTGTTTTGATCATGGTTTGCCAACAATACACATTAGAGTTCTAAATACATAAATTCCTAAATCTTTAGAACCTAACAAATTCCCCCTTTGGCAATCCGTGACAAAATACAAACTAAAAGCTCAAAGTTTATAAAGTAAAAGCCCTTTACAAAAATAATGCTCATAACACAAATTCAATCCTAACTATTATCTATTAGTTGCAAGTGTAGACACCAGCTCAATTGAATCAACCTATATATTCCTAAAACACTCAAACAAAACGCATAAACGCATATGTGACAGAAAAACAGTAAATCAACAAATAAAATCTTGACTTCACAAAACACAAAACAAAGACATATATCATGAATAACTCATAAATATAAATCAATAAGCAATGAATCAAGAAACATATATATATATATATATATATATATATATATATATAAATCGAACTCTCCCTCTAAGTTAGATACATCAAAAAAAATTTATATTCTCCCCCTAAACAAAACAAACAGGTCATCTATGTCTCCCTCTTTTTGTCACGTATTGACAAAGATAACTCAAATAAAGAGTAACAAAGGTCAAGAGAAAATAGACAATCAAGGGAAGGAAACACAAAACAAATCAACTTTATAGAAAATAGAGACATCTCCCCCTATGAACAACAAAGGTTAAAAACAAGTTTCTCCCCCTATAAAAATAGGAAAAACAAAACAAGTTTTGGGAAAAACAGTATGGGGAAAAATAAAGGGGATGGGGATAAATCAAAAGACACAAACCAAGTTTAAAAAAAAAACTAAGTGGAGGATACACATGAAGATAAAATATTCTCTCTTTCAATAAAATGCAAACATGGCACTATGTGACCCATAAACAGTTGCATGAGTAGAGAAAATATTTGTACATTGATTATCCAGCATATCTTTTAAGAAAAGAATTTATGCAATTCACACATACGAAATAGCATATGCTAGAATGTACAAAACTCAAATATTAATCAATCAATTTTTAAATCAAGTTGAATACCCAATTTAGCAAAGTGTATGTATGCTATGTGTGAAAACAATGAGAGATATGACTGCAAAACTGTAAGATGGATACAAAAACAATGCAATGTATGTGAATCTTAAACACAAATGATGCATGAAAAAATTTTTGGTCAAAAACATAGAAACTGAAAATTTTTCAGTTTTGATCGATCGAGAATCGATCAAACATCAATCGAGTTAGGTAGACTCAAACCAAAAATTTTAATCGCAATTTCGATTGATCAAAAAACAGGTTCGATTGATCGAAAGTCTGGAAAAATTAGATTTTTGAAAATAGAGTATTTTAATACAGAAACTCCTCAAAGCACATTGTTTTATAAAAAATGCATGAATATGAGACGAAAAGTTTTTCAAAAATACTTGAATTCAACCCAGATCTTCCAAAATCAAGATTTTCAATCAATTTGTCCTTAAAGCACAAACATTAAACATATTTTGCATTAAAATCAAGAAACTTTTAATCTTGGATGATCACAACAAAATCACACACAATATAATGTACCAAGCTTAACAAAGAGTAACTTGTGTAGTGTGTGCAACTAGCAAATGCTTGAGATACATGTGAGGTGATATGTGAATAACAATCAATCACAAAGTCTACAAAATTCATCGCATATAATTTAAAAGAGACTATCACCTAAAGAGTTACATCATATAACTCCCACATCTCCTAGAACATAAGCTTGCAATCATGTAAGTTTCTTGAATTTTGCCTCATAATATACACACAGATTTTAGTTATGTGAATTGGCATCAAGCCTAATAGTACACACCAATTTTAATTATGTGAAATGGCATCAAGCCTAATAATATACACCAATTTTAAGCATGAAGCAATTAAACCGAAGCATCACCTTATGTTCTTTTTGTGCATGTGTAACAAGTATACAAAATCTTATGATATGCACTAAGATGTTCATGATTAGCTAGTGAACAGTGATGAGATGGTTATTTATACCTTTCTCAAAAGGATCAAGTCCGACAGTCAAATAACATGTGACTTCAAGATTAAGACAAAGTGATAAATACCATAAACATCTTTCCCACACAACATGCACTACAAAGCTCAAACTAGTAAAATGCAATAAAATAATCTCATCCAATCTAAACAAGGTACATAAACATTTTATGTAAAGATAAGGTGTCCAACTTTGATTTCAAATCCATGATATGTAATACAAAACACAAAAATCTTTTTGGTTTTAAAAATTATATGACCAAAAACAAAAAAGCACATATTATGCTAAATGAACAATACAAATGCAACGCATGACAATGCTTAACTAAGCTATAGAGGGTACACAAACAAGAAATATCAATTTCTTAATTAACCATTGAGTACATTTACAAACTAGTACATACTCACACAAAATCAAAAATAGCTTAGCACAAACTATTCAAGTTTCTCCACAATGTCAAGCATGTTCTAAATCAAGAGAGAGATATTATAACTCATGTAATTCTCAAGAAAAATAAAACAAGACACAAAATAAAATATTTTTGTCTTTTTGAAAAATTTTCAATGTTTTTGAATTTTTTTTTTAAATAAAAAAACAACCTAAAAGACAAAACAACCAAAAACAAAAACAAGATATGTCCACAAATAATTGAAAGAATTAAATTAGGGACAAGTTAGCAACACTCACCTTGGAGAATCTTTTCTCAACCATATAGCACGATTCTTCGGCTTTGTAGGTGAAAATCAATGTGAAGCAGAGTGTATTTGAGAGATTACACCAATCTTTTGAGAAAGACTAAAATCCTGCAAATTTCTTTCACACGCCAACAAGATCAAATTTTTCAAAAGAATATGAAATAATTTAAATGGACTTATGGCAGGAGAAATATCATCACATATCCTAGATTGAAACACAGAATACTTAAATTTCAATTTATGACAATTAGGACGAATGTGACCATGGACACCACAAAAGTGGCATACAGGAACAAATTTAGGAACATCAGTATTCCTAACAGCAAATTTAGTCTCAGATTTTGGTTTTTGTCTCAACAAAGAACAATTTGGTCTAATATGACCAACAACACCACAAAGGTGACAAGTAGGCACAAAAACATATTTTTTTTGCACACTAGCAGCAGGTTTAGACATAGGTTTAGAAACTTCAGCGTCTACATTAGAACTTTTACCTTTGTCTAATCTAGCAAAATAAGCCTTTTCTTTATTATTCCTCTTAAAATGAGGGATATAAACTTTCTCAGTTTTAGGCTTAAGAGAAATAGAAACACTTCTGTTATCAACAGCATGCTTGGAATTAGTCAAATTTTCAAGTTTAGTTTGAGACTCAACTAACTCTTGTTCCAAACTTTTCGTCTTCTCATCTTGAGAGGAAATTTGATTTCTCAAAAATTCATTTTTTTTTATTAGACTCGTCTAATCTCACAATCAAATCCTCTTTTTCAAGATTAGCCAATTTTAACTCTTCCTTGAATTTCTTAAAAATTTTCAAAGATTTAGATAATTCCTTACGAAGAGTTTCAAAAGCATCAAAAAAATCAACAGAAACAATAGTGTCCTTTTTATTCAAATCATTACAAATATGAGCAGAAAGACACTTCAAATTATCCATGATAACAAGGGTCAAGGATCAACTCTTAGATCAAAAGATCTAAAACAGAAGAGCTACCTACTCTGATACTACTTATTGGAAATTTAGACCCCTTAAACCAATCAGATTAACCTAGTTAATTAACCAAGTGATTAATTTAGTCAAATTATGTAGTTTTAGGTTATCACAAACATACAATCATATCAAGAATATAAAGCAGCAGAAATATAAAAGACACAATGATATGATCACTCAGGAAACTACATGGTAAAAACCTAGGAAGGATTTGACCTAGCTATCCTCAAGGTAAACCTGAATCCACTATCTTTAAAGAATCTAAGTTCATACAAAAGGACTTACAAGCTCCCAGCTTGTCTTCCTAATGCTACCCACCAGTAGAACTTACTGACACAACCACGTGCAAGCTCCGAATCTACGAACTCCATCTTTCTTGGATTCTCCACCAAGATACAAGCACCCCCGCTTGTTTTTCTTTAAGCTCCAATGGTAGCAACCTTGTTGATCATCAAGATGTAGACAATATCTCTACCTTGAAAATTCTAAGTTTATGTGAAGAAAAGCTCCTCTAGATCTCACAAGAGATTCACATAAACCGCAAATATGAGCAACAAAGGTTTAGAGAGGTTTGGGTAAAACACCCTAGATACAAAAGAGGCACTCTCTTCTCTCTCTCTAAAGCTCTCAAAAACGTGGCTTAGGGTTTCCTTTATATAGTGGGAGAAGTAGATCTAAAATCCTAATCCTTAATGGGTTTAGGCTGAGTTGGAAATTCTGTAGAAAAAACATTATGCCCGAGATTCGATTGATCGAGTCTAATTTTCAATCGATCGATCCAGGCTGAAAGTCACTAATACTTCTGTACCCACTCGATTCCAACTTTACATAAAACGCCCACACTTTGAGTAAGTCTAAACAAGACTAACAACCTGTTTTAATCATGGTTTGCTAACAATACACATTAGAGTTCTAAATACATAAATTCCTAAATCTTTAGAACCTAACAGATGTTACTGGTCTAAGTCTTATTGTACAAACTTCAATTCTTCATAGTGGATCTGTTTTACCTTGAGGATAGCTAGGTTAAATCCTCTCTAGGTTTTTTACCGATTTGGTTTTCCTAGGTTAACATATCGTTGTGTTTTTTATATTTCTGCATTATTTACATGATATGATTTACTTGTGTTAACCTAGATTTGAATAATTTATCTTAGTAATTACTTGGCTAAATAACTAAGTTGAATAACTTGTGTTTTAAGGGGTCTAAAAACATACATGATCCATCGAGGTTCTTTGGCTATGGACAGATTCTCGACAGCACCTTGACAGATTTATCTGTCGAGAATTAGTGCTCGACAAATTCTTGATAGCTCTCGATCCATCGAGCTTCATTTTTCTATATATATTTTCTGCACGATTTTTTTTCTCATTTCTCTTCGATTTCTCTCAATAGAAACACTCTTTTCTCTCTCCCAAACACTTCTCACTCAACCTCTTCACCTTCCCCCACTTGTTTTTCGGCCCAAACCTTGTGTTCTTCATTTGGTATGATCTCTTTTCTCTCTTTTATCATGCATTTCATTCATTTAGACCTAGGTTTTTGGTTTTTGGTTTTTTTTTTATTAATATTTTTGGTGTTTTATTCAAAATTGATGAGGTTTTTGTAAAATTTTTCGGTTGGGTTATGTTTAAATGATCCTATTTGTTCATGCATTGCATCACATTTGTATTTTCACCGTGTTTCATGCATTTAGATGTGTGTTTTATATGTTGAAATCTTGTGTGCTGATAGGTTTAGATTGGGCTGAGCCCGTGATGCTTATATTGTTGCATGTCACATGTTCATGCATTTTTCATGCATATGTACCTCTCTTTTCTTCCTTTTGATATTTGTTATTGATTGGTACTCTTTTGCATGTCTTTCTCTCTCTCTCTCTCTCTCTCTTGGATAGTTTGCACATGGCACCCAAGTGCAAGTTTGCTCTGTCCCAAAACCCTCTTCGTTTCGAGGCATCTTCTTTCTCTGATTCTACTCCTCTTCATGTCAGGTTCCGTGATGATAAAGCCCGTCAGGACTTTTCGAAGAACTTTTCTAGACGTGGCATTCATTTGGAACACCAAGTTGTTCTTTCAAATTTTTCCGATACTGACTTACCCACTATCATTCATAGTAGGGGTTGGGAGTCCCTTTATGATATCCTGGTCAGTTGTCCTTTCATGATCATATAGGATTTTTACTCCAATATGCACGGATTTGATTCTTCCATACCTCACTTTCTTACTTCTATTTGAGGTATACGTATAATAGTCACTCTAAAGCTTATCTTCGATGTGTTACATGTCCCAAGGGTATCACATCCTGATTACCCGGGGAGTCCTCGTTTGCGGACTATGTCCAAAGATGAACTCATGTCTCTCTTCTGTGAGACACTTTTATCTTGGGGTGACAGTCAAAACACCCCTTGCTCGGGTTTTGCAAAAGGTCCAAGCTTCCTGAATATGGTGATGACATTTATTTTACATCCCTTATCTCACTATAATTCGATTACTGAGCCTCGTGCTCGCCTTTGTTATCCCTCCTTGAGGGCTTACCATAGACTTTCCCTCTCATTTCATACTCTCCCTTATAGATGTCTATAAGAATACGACGACCTGTGATAAGTTTATTTTCCCTTCTGCTATCATGAGGATCATTCGCCATGCATCTATCTCCTATCCTGGGTTTGCTCACTTCTCTGTCATGGGTGTCATCAATGATGCATCCATTAGACAGAGCGAGGCCTAGCTTCAACCAAAGCAGCCACAGACCAAGATAACGACTCCTCTAGCCACTTTCGCTCCTTCTACCTTCACACCTTCTTCTTCTGTGGGTGGTGTGACCCTTGAGGAGGTCATGGCACAATTTTAGCGCATGGATGCTTGCCTTGACACTCTCAGCGATGAGTTGTGTCAGGTGAACACCCATGTCAGTCATATTGCACGATGACAGGCTCACCTTGGTGGCTTCGTGGCATCTCCTTCTCATTCTCCAGAGGCATCTGAGGACGAGGACTCCAATGGTGATGATAAGGATGAGGATGAGGATGCTAGCTCTTTCGGTGACAAGGAGAGACTGCTTGAGTGACTTGTGTTAGGTTCTAAGACTTTAGGAACTAAATGTATTAGAACTTCACTTTGTATAAGTTAGCAAACCATGATCAAAACAATGAGTCTAGGTTTAGACTTGCTCAAAGTTTATTTGTTATAGTTTGAATCTAGCTGAATGCAGAAACTTACTCTACAAAATTGCAAAGCTCGATTGATTGAAAGTAAGGCTCGATCGATTGAGAATTGAATCTGCAGAATTTTAAGTCGGCCCAAACAGCAGTTTAAGCCTATTAAGGATTAGGGTTTCAAATCTACTTCTCCTAGTATATAAAGGAAACCCTAAACACATTTTTATAAGGCCTTTCAGAGAAATAATCTTGTGCCTTTTTGTAGATTTAGGGTTTCTACCCAAAAGCTTTCTAAGATCTTTGTTGAGTTGTGTGTTGAATCTTTTGTGAGATCTGAGAGGTGTTTACCTTCATACACACACATAGAGCTATCAAGATTAAGATTTATATCAAGAACTTGATGATAGTTTCAGTTACTGCATAAAGAACTTTCAAGAAAATTTAAAACCTTTGAGCGGAGTCTCAAAGTTACAAGTAGGAGAACTTGTGGTTGTTGTAGATCAGAAAAAGAAGTAGTTCGTGGACTCGGATGTGTCACGTGGCCATGGTAGTAAGCTTTCTACTTGAGATAGCAATAGGATGTTAGTGGTCTAAGTTCTATTGTACAAACTTCAATTCTTTCATAGTGGATCTGTTTTATCTTGATGATAACTAGGTTAAATCCTCATTTAGTTTTTTTACCAGTTTGCTTTTCCTGGGTTATCATATTGTTGTGTTATTTATTTTTCCTCTGCTTGATATTATTGTTTTGTTTAAACCTAGATTTGAATAATTTATCTCAGTAATCAATTGGTTAAATAATTAGTTTAAACAACTTGTGTTTTAAGGGGTCTAAAAATAATCAAGTGGTATTAGAGCAGGTTAGCTCTTAATTTAGGTTATTATACCTAGAGTTGATCCTTGATCTCTATTATCATGGATAATTTTAAGTGTCTTACTGTTTTTTATTGTGATAATTTGAATAAAAAGGACACTGTTGTTTCTGTTGATCTTATTGATGCCTGTGAAACTCTCTGTAAAGATTTATTGAAATCTATGAAAATTGCTAAGAAATTCAAGGAAGAGCTAAAATTGGCTAATCTTGAAAAAGAGATTAGATGAATCTAATAAAAAGAATGAATTTTTGAGAAATCAAATTTCCTCTCAAGATGAGAAGATGAAAAGCTTGGAACACAAGTTAGTTGAATATAAAGCTAAAATTGAAAATTTAACTAGTACCAAGCCTCTTGTTGATAACAAAAGTGTTTTTGTTGCTCTTAAGCTTAAAATTGAAAAAGTTTATATCCCTCCTTTCAAGAGGAGTAATAAAGAAAATGATTATTTTGCTAGGTTAGATAAAGGTAAAAGTTCTAATGTAGATGCTAAAGTTTCTAAACCTATGTCTAAACCTATTGTCAGAGAGCATAATAAATCTGTTTTTGTGCCTACTTGTCACATTTGTGGTGTTGTTGGTCATATTAGACCAAATTGTTCTTTGTTGAGGCAAAAACCAAAATCTGAGACTAGATTTGTTGTTAGGAATACTGATGATCATAAATTTGTTCATGTTTGTCATTTTTGTTGTGTCTTTGGTCACATTCATCCTAATTGTCATAAATTGAAATTTAAAAATTCTATATTTCAATCTAGGATATGTGATGATATTTCTCTTACCATAAGACCATAAAAATTGTTTCATATTCTTTTGAAAAATTTAAGCTTGTTGGCTTGTTAAAGGAATTTGCAGGATTTTAGTCTTTTTCAGAAGATTGGTGTAATCCATCAAATACACTCTAATTCCCATGGATTTTCACCTACAAAACTGAAGACTTGTGCTATATGGGTGAGAAAAGATTCTCTAAGGTGAGTGTTGCTGACTTGTCCTTGATTTAATTCTTTCAATTAATTGAGGACATGTTTTCTTTTAGTTTTTGGTTGTTTTATTTTTTTAAATTTTGTTTTAAAAAGAATCCAAAAAAATTGAAAATTTTTAAAAAGACAAAAATATTTTATTTTGTGTCTAGTTTTATATTTCTTGAGGACTACATGAGTTATAATATCTCTCTCTTGATTTAGAATATGCTTGACATTGTGGAGAAACTTCAATAGTATGTGTGATATAAGTGCTAAGTTATTTATGATTTTGTATGAGTATGTACTAGTTTGTACATGTACTCATGGGTTAATTAAGAAATTGATATTTCTTGTTTATGTACCCTGTATAGCTTAGTTAAGCACTATCATGCATAGCTTTGCATTGTTCATTTAGCATAATGTGTGCTTTTTGTTTTTGGTCATAAATTTTTTTTTTGAAACTAAATTTTTTTTTATGTGTTTTGTATTACTCATCATGAATATGTAATTCAGGTTGGCCTATTATCTTTACATAACATGCTTGTGTACCCTGTTTAACTTGGATGAGCTTATTTTTTTCACTTTGCTAGTTTTAGCTATGTAGTGCCTGTTGTGTGGGAGTTGTTTATAGTTTTGATCACATGATCTTGATTTTGAAGTCACATGCTTTCGATTGTAAGGACTAAAAAAATCCTAAGAGTATGGCATAAATAACCATATCACCATTGTTTACTAGCCAATCATGAAGACCTTAGTGCATATCATAAGATTTGTGTTTGAGAAACTATAGCACATGCATAAAAAGAACATAAGGTGTAGCCTTGGAATAATAACAAAATTGGTGTGTACTTATGTGGCTATAATAAAGATTACACAAAGAAATAAAAATGGTGTACACATTATGAGGCTGAAAAAAATTACATGATTGCAAGCTTGTTTTCTAGGAGATGTGAGAGTTATATGATGAACTCTTTAGGTGATAGTCAGTTTCAAGCTTATGTGATGAATAATGTAGAAATTGTGATTGATTACTTTCTACATATCACCTCACATGTATCTCATGCTGTTATTAGTTGCACACACTATACAAGTTATTCTTTGCTAAACTTAGTGTTAGGACATATGTGTTTTCACTTGCTAAGAACATATGTCACTTATTTATGTAAATTGACTAAATCCTTTGACAAAACGTACACTACTTGTAATTGGGTAGTTCTAGGTAGTTTTAATACTTCAAGAAACAATGTTTTAAGGTCAAGTGTTGAAGTCATCAAGTCTGTCCAAGAAAAAGCAAGTTGAAGTGCAAACTCATTAAAGCTCGACACTTGCTCGATAGCTACCTCGACGCCTGCTATCTGTCGAGATTTATAATTTCAGATTTTCTGATCTGATTTTCTTGGGATTCGTGAATTTGCTTTTCGGCATTCTTTTCTCCAAACCCTAAACATATAAAAGGATTGTTTTAAGAGCCGTCAAGTTGTACACAAGTTGTAAAAGCATTGAGTAATCTCTGTTCAAGCAAATTGTGATCAAAGACGAAGTTCTTGACCTAGTTCATCTTCTCTGAAGAAGTTGCTGTGTATTTGCACCAAAGGGTTTTGTGACCAAGAATCTTCCTTATCTTTATCGGGTAGGATGAACTGAATAACTTTGCAGCCAACCTCTCTTCCTTAAGTTGGTGCTTTGAAGTCGCATACTGGGATCTGCGCATTGGTTAGTCATGTACTTGGGAGCCGTGCATCAAAGGTGGAAATTGTCACTACAGATCAAGTCCAATTGGGTATTGGGGTAAGGGTTCAACTGTAGGTTGGTAAGGTACTTGAGATTCCTTTACTTATAACCACTTGATTTGATAATAGTGGAGTTTCGGGAGTGGTGACCTGAAAATCACTCTGTGGGGTTTTTGCCGCGAGATTTTTCCCCATTCGTAAACAAATCACCGTGTCATTTAATTTCGACTGCACATTTAGTTTATTGGTGATTTGTTTGTGCTTCCATGCGTTTGCATGATTAATTGATTAATTGATAACTTGGCTAATTAATTAATTGGTATAATCACAAGGGGTTATTCAGTTTGTGGCCTATCAAGTGATATCAGAGCGAGCACACTTTGATTAGGTTTAATCTTTGCTGTGTTGATCCATTGACCCCTGCTTGTCATGGATAGAGGACAGTCATTAATTATACCTCCTTTATTTGATGGCACTAACTATGCATACTGAAAAGTACGCATGAGAGTTTTCTTGCAGTCTTTAGACGAGAAGGAATGGCAAGCTGTAGAGATTGTCTAGACTAAGCCAGAAGAAGAACCGGCCGATTGGGATGACGCAAAGATAAAGGCGGCTAACTTCAACAGCAGAGCATTAAATGCCCTATTTAGCGTAGTCACCAATGAGGAGTTCAAGAAGATATCCTCAACTGAAACTGCTAATGAGGCTTGGACCATCCTCTAGACAACCTATGAAGGAACAAAGGCTGTCAAAGATTCAAGACTTCAAAGGCTCACTACAAGCTTTGAAGAAATTAAGATGGAGGAGGATGAGTCGTTTGATGAGTTCTATGCCAAGCTAAAGGATATAGTGAACTCAGCCTTCAATCTTGGGGAAACCATCCCTGAACCCAAGGTTGTAAGGAAGGTGCTCAAATCTCTACCTAAGAGATTCCATGCCAATATTATGGCAATAGAATTAAAGGATATTGACAAAATTCCTTTGACTGAGCTGGTTGGAAACTTGCAGACCTACAAGCTAGGACTATCTAGGATTGGCAAAACGGGTAAAGGCAAGAGCATGGCCTTGAAGGCAAAGAGCAGTGATACAGATGAGTCTTCCGATGATGAAGATTTCAAGATGAAGTCCTACATTACAAGGCAGTTTAAGAAGTTTATGAAGAATGTTAATGGGAGGAACTTCGACAAGGACCGCGGACAATCCAGTTCTTCTCAGTTTAAGAGTCAAGATAAAGGGAAGAAGGATACTAAGGATGGCGGTCAGTATACTGTTCTGGCTGGGCCAAAGTGCTTCGGATGTCATGGATTCAGTCACATGAAGCATGAATGCCCAACATATCTCAAGAGCATTGGGAAGAGTAAGGCACTTGCTGCAACCTTGAGTGACACTGAGCCTGAAGATGATTCCGACAATAAGGATGACGGAATCTTAAATGCCTTCACTGCCATAGTCAATCCTACTGAAGGGATTGTTGAAGAAGTAGATGAAGAAGAAGAATTGGTGGAGTCCAAATTTGAGAAAATGGATGATCAAGATGATATCCATTTAGCCTATGAGAAGCTTTACAAGCTCTTTGAGAAGCATGAGAAATTGTATAGGTTGGCCACTAAGAAGCTCAGTGATGTGGAACTTGATCGTGAAGAGTTATCCACAAAGTTTAATGAGGTGAATCAAATTATTGGAGCACTGAGGTTTGAGAACAACTTTTTGGCTGAGAAGACCAAGAAGCTTGAAGCAGAGCTGTCTCAAGTCAGAGCTCAATTGGAGAGGATTTCAAGTCTAAAGCTTGATGAGATGTTGAGCAATCAAAAACTACTTCGGATCGAACAGGCTTAGGGTATGGTATTTCTTTCTCTAATACTGCTTCTACTAGTAATATTGTTTTTGTTTCTCCTGCTAATAACACTGAAATTGAGAACACTGATGTTAAAACTGAATTAGCTAGTGAGAACTTAGACTAGGGTAAATCTATCTTAGGAGCACCCCCTAATCAAGATAAGAAAGATGCTAAAAACCCTAGAGCTAAGAAGGTTAACTCTCAAAAGCCTAAACAAAAGAAGCAGCATCTTTGTCATCATTATGGAGCTGCCAGTCATACTCGACCAAATTGCTATAAGTGGCTAGCCACTCAACAGAGCAACGGCATGATAGCATCTGGAAGCCAAAATCAGCTTCAATCCTCTCTTGCTTCTCTTGGAGATCTTTTGAAAGTCTTTATGTTCCTTTCGAACTTGAACGGTTTCAATTCTTCCCCCTCACCACCGGTTCAAGGGTTCAATCAAAGGAAAGGTTCTTCCAAGATGTGGAAGAAAAAGGACTCTAAGTGATTTCATCACTTTCTTTTCCCTTTTTGCTTTTCTTGTGTGTTGCATTGCTTGTGTGTTTTGCATTTTTTTTAGTCAATCTAGTTTTATGCTTTGTTTTGTTTAACATATTTTTGTGTGTTTACTTTCAGTTTTGTTTACTTTTGTTTTTAATATAAAAATAAATAAAAAATTGAAAAATCAGAAAAATACAAAAACAGTGTGTGTTTTGTGTACTTTGGTACTTGTGTACCTTGGATGGCCATTGAAACAAAATTTCTAAACTTTGTATCACTTGTAACTTAGATGAGCATCTCTATGCACAACTAAGCAAGTGAGCTTTGTGGCTCTTGTTTGTGATGAGTAAGATTAAGTTATCTCTTAAACTTAACACTCGTATCACTCTTTTTGACGGGTAGGACTAGAAAATCCTAAGAGAAAGGTATAAATAATCATCTCACCACTGTTGCCCGCCAATCATAATATGACACCTGTATGCTTCGGCATAGCAAAAGTGCAGTGTCAAAGACACTTGTATGCTTCGGCATAGCAAAAGTGCAGTGTCAAAGGTATTCATATGCTTCGGCATAGCAAAAGTACGATGTCAAATGCTTAACATCTTGGGTATTTCTTTTCTCTCTTTTTATGCCCATATATGATATGCTAAAAATAAAAGAAAACATGCAAAGAAAATAAAAAGCAAAAAGATTAAAAATGCTTTAAATATGGTTGCAAGCGTGTATTCTAGGAGATGTGAGAGTTATAGGATGTACCTTGAAGGTGATAGTCCCCATCAAACAGTTATGATTGTGTGTGAGTTAAAGTTATTTTCTCATATCTCAGATCGTCATAACATGTATACACATATGCAATCTTGCGATGTTTTTCATACATAACACGCAATATTCTTTGCTACTTTTGATACATGTGCAGGTACAAAGTGATTTGGCCATCACAAGTGTTTACATGTGCTAATGTATGCTCACTAAACTGTCTTGACTTGTTTTTGAAAAATAAAATTAGTTAGACTTGTTTAGTGTATGTGTGTGTGTGTTTTTGAGGATCTATGTGCTTAATTCCTTGTTGAGAGATGATTTTGAGAGCTTTATATGTTGATTGGATCAATGGTTGAGGTGTATGTTGGATTGCATTCATGTCTGTGTTTTTCTCTTCTCGAAAAATTGCTTTTTTAACCTAGCTCGACACCTCTTCGATACCTCCTCGATACCTGGTTATCTGTCGAGCTTCTCAAGCCTTTTTCTTATCGCAATCTCGACACCTATTCAACACTTGATGGATCGATTGAGAAAGTTTCTGTCTCCTCGATACCTGGTCGATCGATCGAGCTTCTGTGCTTTGAAACTAGTTCTTGTTCCTCGACACCTATTGATACCTGCAGTTGTCGACAGCCATTTTCCTCGACACCTCCTCGACAGCTTCCTCGATATCTCTCGACACCTCAGCTGTCGAGATTTACTGAAGTGTCTATATAAGAGCTGTCGCGATTTTTTTCTCTCATTCCCTCAATCTCTCTTGATCTGTTCGTGGCTGTTCATCTCCCAAACACCCTTTTCTCACTTAAATCTTCAAACCCTCTTGATTTTTAGTCTTCCCTTGGTTTCAATCACTTGGTATGTTCATTTTTCCTTTCCTTTCTCATGCATTTCATGTTTTGAAACCTAGTTTTTGGGATTTTTGGAGTTTTTCAAAATTAATGAGTTTTTCTTGAAATTTTGGGTTGGGTTTTCACTTAAATGTTTTCAAAATGTCATACATTGCATTCCATGTGCATTAGAATGATATTTACATGCATTTAGATGTGTGCTCTATGTTTGTGTGCTGGTAAGATTGGATAGGGCTGAGTCCATGATGTTTTTCAATTTGCATGTCACATGATAATGCATTCCCATGCATACGTACTTCTTGTTCATTATATTTGATATATATGAACTGTGTTGGGACTTTTCTGATTGTCTCCCTCTCTATCTCTTTCTCCTTCTTTTACGTTAGTAGTGTCTATGGCACCCAAACATAAATCCACTCCGGCTCAGAACCCTTTGCGTTTTGGAGCTTCCTATTCTTTTGATTTTGCTCCTCTTAACCTTTGGTTCCGTGATGGAGATGTCGACAAGGCATTTTCGGAGAACTTTTCTTGACGAGGTATTCATTCGGAACGCCAAGTCATTTTGGCAAGCTTCGCCGACACTGACCTTCTCTCTGTCATTCACAATAGGGGATGGGAGTCACTGTGTGACGTCCTGGTCACTTATCCTCTCGTACTGATTTAGGAGTTTTACTCTAACATGCACAGGATAGATCGTTCAATACCTCTCTTTTTCATTCGCGTTCGAGGTATACGCATCCCTGTCACACCGCAGCTAGTTACGGATGTGCTTAGGGTTCCTAGGATAGAGTTTCCTGACTATCCTTCTTGTGAGCGTCTGAGGACTGTGTCCAAAGATAAGCTCATTTTTGCCTTTTGTCAGCGCCCTGCTGATTGGGGTGAGTATCAGTACACATCATGTAGGCCTTTTGCTAAAGGTCCTAGATTCCTAAACATGGTGATGACGTTTGTACTCCATCCTCTCTCTCACTACTACTCTATCACAGAGCCTCATGCTCGATTTTTGTTATCTCTTTTAGAGCATATTACTATAGATTTTCCCTTTCATTTTATCTTTTCTTTTATAGATGTTCATCTTGATTCGGCGTCTCGTGATAAGCTTAACTTTCCTTCCGCTATCACAAGGATTTTACGCCATTTTTCTATTCACTTTTCTGTGTTCGACCACTTAACACACATCTGTACCATAGATGCCGCTACCGTAAAACGTAGTGAGGCTCAGTTTAGGTCGAGACAGACAGATTCCACTCCTCCCTCCCGTTTAGCTCCATCCAGATCTGCTCCACCTACATTTGCTCCTTCTTCCTCTTTAGGCGATGTATCTCTTGGAGACATCATAGCGTAGCTGCAGTGCATGGATGCTTGCCTTGATACACTCTCCTCCAAGTTGTATCAGGTGAATGTTCGTGTTGGTCGTATTGCACGACGGCAGGCGACCATGGGTGGTTTTGCTCTAGAGGCTACTCCTTCACCACATTCTCTAGCGGCTTCAAACTCTAAGGATGGTGATAATGATGACGCTTCGGATGATGATGATGGAGATGCTAGCTCTATTGATGAGATGTCTACATGACACTCTACCCTTTGTCACGAGTGACAAAAAGGGGGAGTAGTTTTGGGTTATGAGAGTAGTCATCTTAGGGGGAGAGTTAGTATAGGACATTTTTGATAGGGGGAGTGTTGATATTTTTGAGGGATGTAGTGAGATTTTGATGTATCTTTGCTTTTCTATTCTTTATAGATACATTGATCTTGTATATGAGGTCTTTTGACCAGTTTTACATACATTGTACTTATTTTCTTTATATATGGATGTATGTTTCTTTCACCTCTCTCTTCATGGGCTGTTTCTTTTCTATCTTTATACACATGTTCTTTATACTTATATGCAATCTATTATTTCTGTTTCACACAAGATGCCTTGATGAGTTTTGTTTAAAGTGTTTCAGAAATACAGGTTGTCAAAGTCTACTTGCCATAAACTCTCTTCTTGCAAAGTTTTCAAGAGTTTGTGTTAGGATAGATTTTATTGTATTCAACAAGTGAATATGAGTTTAGTGATTTATGACTTCTCTCATATGTTCATTTGTTTGTTGTGGTTTTGTCACGGATTGCCAAAGGGGGAGATTGTTATGACATATGTGTTTTCACTTGCTAAGAACATATGTCACTTATTTATATAAATTGGCTAAATCCTTTGACAAAACACACTCTATTTGTAATTGGGTAGTTCTAGGTGGTTTTAATACTTCAAGAAACAATGTTTCAAGGTCAAGTGTTGAAGTCATCAAGTCTGTCCAATAAAAAGCAAGCTGAAGTGCAAATTCATTAAGCTCGACACCTGCTCAATAGCTACCTCAACACCTGCTATCTGTCGAGATTTATAATTTCAGATTTTTTGATCTAATTTTCTTAGGATCTATGAATATGCTTTTGGGCCTTCTTTTCTCCAAACCCTAAACATATAAAAGGATTGTTTTAAGAGCCGTCAAGTTGTACACAAGTTGTAAAAGCATTGAGCAATCTCTGTTTAAGCAAATTGTGATCAAAGACGAAGTTCTTGACCCAGTTCATCTTCTTTGAAGAAGTTACTGTGTATTTGAACCAAAGGGTTTTGTGACCAAGCATCTTCTTGATCTTCATCATGTAGGATGAACTGAAAAACTTTGCAGCCAACCTCTCTTCCTTAAGTTGGTGTTTTGAAGTCGCGTACTGGGATCCGCGCATTGGTTAGTCATGTACTTGGGAGCCGTGCATCAAAAGTGAAATTGTCACTATAGATCAAGTCCAATTGGGTATTGGGGTAGGGGTTCAACTGTAGGTTGGTAAGGTACTTGGAATTCCTTTACTTGTAACCGCTTGATTTGATAATAATGGAGTTTCGGGAGTGGTGACCTAAAAATCACCCGATGGGGTTTTTGCCGCGAGGTTTTTCCCCATTCATAAACAAATCACCGTGTCATTTAATTTCCGCTGCATATTTAGTTTATTGGTGATTTGTTTGTGCTTCCACGCGTTTGCATGATTAATTGATTAATTGATAACTTGGCTAATTAATTAATTGGTATAATCACAAAGGGTCATTCAGTTTGTGGCCTATGACTTAGTACATGAAATTGTGTGTGAAGTTGATTTGGCCATCCAAAAGTGTATGTTCCTTGATTTTGATAAAAAAAAATATGTTTATTGTTTGAGTTTTGGGGACAAAAAGTGTAAAAAACTTGTTTTTGGAAGATTTGAGTTGAATTCAATTGTTTTTGAAAAACTTATAAACTCATACTCATACATTTTATTCATGAAATTATTTGGTTTGAGTGTTTTCTGCATAAAACTTCTACTGTTTTTCAAAAAATCCAGTTTTCCAGAATTTCGATCAATCGAGTGTAATTTTCGATCAATCGAAAATTTCCAGATTTTTGAAGTCTAGCTTCTGCCTGACTCGATTGGTATTTGATTGATGCTCGACCGATCGAAACTGAAAAATTTTCAGTTTTTAAGTTTTTGACCTTTTTTTTTTCTTGTATCATTTATGTTTAGGCTTCACATGCATTGCATTGTTTTTTGTATCAATCTTATAGTTTTGCAGTCATATATCTCATTGTTTTCACACATACCATGCATACACTTTGCTAAATTGAGTACACAACTTGATTTAAAAATTGATTAATTAATTTTTTAGTCCTTTGTACATTTTAGTATATGCTATTTTTATGTGTGAACTTCAGAAAATATTTTTCTTAAGAGATATGATGGATAATCAATGTGCAAATATTTTCTCTTAAACAAATTGCATGCATATGTTTATGGGTCACATAGTGTCAAGTTTGCATTTATTGAAAGAAAAAATATATTTTTTATGTGTATCCTCAACTTAGTTTTTTAGTTTGGTTTGTGTCTTTTTATTTATCCCCACCTCCTAAATTTTTCCCAAAACTGTTTTTCCCAAAACATGTTTTGTTTTTCCTATTTTTATAGGAGGAGAAAAGTTTATTTTTTATTTTTTATCTTTGTTGTTCTGAGAGGGAGTTGTTGCTCTTAATAAGGGGAGTTGCCTCTATTCTCTATAGAGCTGGATTCATTTGTTTCCTTGATTCTCTATTTTTTCTTGACTTTTGTTGTGTATGTTTTTTGTTTACTCTTTGTTTCAGTTGTCTTTGTCAATATGTGACAAAAAGAGGAAGATTTAGGTGAAATGTGGGAATATGTGGGAATCTTGTTTGTTTTGTTTAGAGGGAGTTGAAATTGTCTTTGAAAGGGGGAGAAAATAATATTTTTTTTGATGTATCTAACTTAGGGGGAGAGTTAGTTTGCATATTTGTTATTTGCTTTAGTTTGTTTATTTAGGTTTACTTGTATGTTTCACACATGCGTTTATGTGTTTGTTGAGTGTTTTAAGAATTTATAGGTTAATTCAGTCGTGGCTGTTGTCTACTTTAGCAACTGATAGATAGCGGTTTAGGTTGAATTGCAATTAGGGCTTTTTAATTGAATGGGCTGTTTTACTTTGAGCATTTTAATTTTTTGTGAAGTGTTTTGTCACGGATTGCCAAAGGGGGAGATTGTTAGGTTCTAAGACTTTAGGAACTAAATGTATTAGAACTTCACTTTGTATATGTTGGCAAACCATGATCAAAACAATGAGTCTAGGTTTAGGCTTGCTCAAAGTTTATTTGTTATAGTTTAAATTGAGCCGAATGCAGAAACTTACTCTGCAAAATTGCAAAGCTTGATAGATCGAAAGTAAGGCTCGATCGATCGGGAATTGAATCTACAGAATTTTAAGTTGGCCCAAACAGCAGTTCAAGCCCATTAAGAATTAGAGTTTCAGATCTACTTCTCCTAGTATATAAATGAAACTCTAAGCACGTTTTTATAAGGCTTTTTAGAGAGATAATCTTGTGCCTTTTTTATAGATCTAGGGTTTTGTACCCAAAAGCTCTCTAAGGTCTTTGTTGAGTTGTGTGTTGAATATTTTGTGAAAACTGAGAGGTGTTTACCTTCATACACACACATAAAGCTATCAAGATCAAGATTTGCAACAAGAACTTGATGATGGTTTCAGTTGGTGCATAAAGAACTTTCAAGAAGATTTAAAACCTTTAAGTGGAGTTTCAAAGTCACAAGTAGGAGAACTTGTGGTTGCTGTAGATCAAAGAAAGAAGTAGTCTGTGGACTCGGAGCTATCACATGGTCGTGGTAGTAAGTTCTCTACTCAAGGTAGCAATAGGATGTTAATGGTCTAAGTTCTATTGTACAAACTTCAATTCCTTCATAGTGGATCTATTTTACCTTGAGGATAATTAGGTTAAATCCTCCCCAGGTTTTTTACTGTTTTGGTTTTCCCTAGGTTATCATATCGTTATGTTATTTATTTTTCCGCTGTTTTGCGTGATATGATTGTTTTGTTTTAACCTAGATTTGAATAATTTATCTAAGTAATCATTTGGTTAAATAACTAGGTTAAACAACTTGTGTTTCTAGTTGTCTAAAAACGATCACTTGCCCTTTGTCATTCGTGACAAAAAGGGGGAGTACTTTTGGGTATGAAAGTAGTCATGTTCTTAGGGGGAGAGTTAGTATAGGAGATTTTTGTTAGAGGGAGTGTTTATTTTTTTTTTATGAGGGATGCAGTGAGGACTTTTTGTACCTTTTCTTTTCTTTATCTTTTAGATACATTGTTCTTGTACTACCGGTCTTGTGACCACTTAGTGATAGCAAACCTTGTATTTATTTGATATATATATATATATATATTTGATGAGGTTGTTATTACATTCTTTCACCTATCTCTCCGTGTGTTGTTTCTTTTCTCTTTTTATGCACATGCTTCTTATTTATTGTATGAAATCTTTCATTTCTATTTCACACTAATATGCCATAATGAGTTTTGTTTAAAGTGTTTCAGAAATACAGGTTGTCAAAGTCTTCCATGCCATGAACTCTCTTTTTGCAAAGTTTTTCAAGAATTTGTGTTAGGATAGATTTTATTGTACTCAACAAGTGAATATGAGTTGAGTGATTTATGACTTTTCTCATATTTTATTTGTTTGTTATGGTTTTGTCACGGATTGTCAAAGGGGGAGATTGTTAGGACATATGTGGATCGTGTTAAGAACATATGTCCTTTAGAATTGGCTAATCCTTTGATAAAACGCACTTTACTTGTAATTGAGTAGATCTAGGATGTGTTTAGTACTTCAAGAAACAAAAGTTAAAGTTTAAGTATTAAAGTCATGCAAATCTGTCCAAGAATCAAGTGAAGAAGTGTTGTATTTTAAAACTCGACAGATAACTCGACATATGTATCTATCGAGATTTAAAATGTGAAGCTCGACAGCTGTATGCATCGAGAATTACGAAAATTAGTTTTTCAAAACTATTTTTCATGCATATCCAAGCTATGTGTTTAGGTTTTCTTTTCTCACAACCCTAAACACATATAAGGATTATTTTAAGGACCGTCATAAGGTAGTTGTACTTGTTGTTGCAAGCATATTGTAACCGAAGACAATTTGCCCTAGTTCATCTTTCTCTTGAAGATGCTGCTACGTTTGTACGTCGTAGGGTTTTGTAATCAAGGAGTTTCTTGATCTTCATCGTGTGGATGAACTGAAGAACTTTGTATCTAACATCCTTCTCAAGTTGGTGTGTTAGTCACGTACTGGGATCCGTGTATCGATTGGTTAGTCACGTACTTGGAGCTGTGCATTGAAATGAGAGATTGTCACTATATCACAAGTCCAATTGGATATTGGGGTAAGGTTCAACTGTAGGTTAGTATTAGGTACTAGGATTCCTTTTACTTGTAATCGTTTGTTTTGATAATAGTGAATTCTCGAGAGTGGTGATCTTAAATTCACCTGGTGGGGTTTTGCCTCAGTGGTTTTCCCCATTCATAAACAAATTACTTGTGTCAAATTTATTTTCTGCTGCATTCAATTTAGTTGGTGACTTGTTTGTGCTACTATGCTTATTGCATGTAATTGAATATAATTAATTAACTTGGCTAATTAATTGATTAATTTACCAAATTGGTCAATACATTCTTGGCCTATCATGACTTTTGATTTACCACCCACAAAAGTACTTGCCTTTCCTTTAAGCTATCCTATAGAAATCAAGTTTCTCTTCAAATCTGGGTCTGGCCTAACATTCTGCATCTTCCATAGAGCTCCACTCAATAGTATGATACAAATATCACCCTTGCCCTGTTGCCCATTATATGGTTCATCATCAACTAGAAGAAGTTTTCTAAAATCACCATTGATGTAGTTCTCTATGAATTCTCGATGAGCAGCAAAAGGTGACGAATTACACTCGGAAATTCTATGGTTAACGACTACTTCTAAAACGGAAAAATAAAATAAAGTCCCTCACTCTTGCACATATATGCATCATCCCAAGTCTCACATACATCAAAAATACATGTCGCTAAGGCCCCAAAACAATGGTGGGGTTTGTCCTAGAAAACCCGCAGTCGACAAATGTTATACGTTTGGTCCTTTCGTCCATTATTGTTAAGTTTCAGGGATATATACAAAAGTTTAATGATATTTTGAGATAGAAATAAAACCTAACTATATCCTTTTTGTCCCTAACTAATAGCTTAGAACTTTAGGTTCTATTTTCACCCCTAAAAAATATATTTTGTTTAGAGACATCGCGGAAAGTGGAATTTCAAGTATGAGAATACAACTTTTTTTTACTGTATATATGTGTGTGTATTAGACTCATTATACATGCTTTGCGCATACAATTTTAATGTGTTCAAATGAGGGCAATTTTGTACCGTAAGAAGTTGAAATCCAATGGGATATTTGAATTTATTTATTGGAATAAGAATTGTAATAAGTAAAAAAAATTTTGAGATTTGAACAAAAGAAAGATGATATACATTAGTGTGGATGGATGGAGACTTATGATAACTGTATAAAATTTGGATAACAAAAATTTTGGAATGTTTTAAAGAATTAAAAAATAAAAATAAATAAAAATTTCAGGATAAAAATGAGTAGTTTTTACGTGAGGTAGTGGGGTTTTTTTTTTTAAGAAGTAATTTGTATGTATTTTATTTAAAAACATAATTTAAGTATTTGAATTCAAATAGATAACAATATAGATAGGAATGAGATATTTGAATACAAAGGGGTGGTGAGAATATGGTTTTTTTTTTTTTTTTTCATTTTGCACGTGAGATAGTATTACTCTTTTAACATTTTTGGAAGAAGTAATTTTGTATATTTTTTATAAAGATAATTGAAGTATTTTAATTCAAATAAATATCAAATACAAATAGAAATCAAACATTTGAACACAAATGGGTGGTAAGAGTAATGATTTTTATTTTCTTTTGTACTTGAGATAATATTACTCTTTTAAACTTTTTACTCTTTTTTGTGTGTGTGTGTGTGTGTGTGTGTGTGTGTGTGTGTGTGTGTGTTGTGGGGGTGGGGGGGGGGGGGGACAAAACAAAAGGGTATGTTATTTTAGAATTTGTATGAGGATATTTTGGTATGCCAAAAATTGAAGACGAAACAGAGTAATCCTTTTATTAGTAATAATATATATATATATAAGGAATAAAATAAACATGTACCATATTTAAAAAAATGTTTTGTAAATAAAATGATTTTATTCCTAAAATGTTTTAGTGCTCTAGTTAGTCTTTTTGTTTCTTTCCATTATATTACTTGCTTACAAAATTCGATCCTACAATCAGCTCTCTCTCAATCTAAAGACTAAGAGAGAGAAAGAGTGATTGTTGTTGGAGATCAAAATTTCCTCTAATTGTTTTTTTTTTCCTCAACCAATTATTAATTGCCTCTTTAATTTTAATTTCTTACGTTTATGTTTTATTGGAAATATATAGAAGATTATTGTGGGATCTTTGTGTCTCAACCAATTTTTGTTTCTTATTTTTTTCATCGTGTTCATGTTTTTTTTTTTGTTTTTTTTATTTTTTTTAAAAAGAGCCTTTTTTGTGGGATCCAAGTGTAACACGTGAAAATTGTTTGGCCGCATTTTGCCCAACCGTTTATGGTCAAAACCAAGTAAAAAAGATGTTATATCACCACTCCGTTAGCCATATGATAATGGGAAGGGAACGAAAGGATAAATTAGGTATTTCCTTTCTTTTTGTTAAAAAAAAAAAAAAAAAGGTATATCTGTTATATATATTTTATGAGCATTATAAGAAAAAATAAATAAATTTCATGGATTAAAATAGAATCTAAACCAAAATTTAGGAAACACATGCATATTTTTACTCATAAAAAAAATAAAAAATAAAAAATAAAAAATAAAAAAAGAAGAAGAAGAAGGTGTATAGGCCCTCCATTAGTCATATAAGCAATCCATATAAAGAATAGGGGACTATGAATCTCTTATGAGATACTAGATTCGAAACCTCTTACCAATATCTTGGGATTATCTTCATGGATTCTTTCCTGTAATAACCTAGTGTGTGTGAAGCAAGGGGATTGCATATTCTCGAGAAAATAATCAGATACTCAAAGAAATATGAATATCCTCGTTTAAAAAAAAAATTACTTTCTTCAATTTTTATACACAGAATAAATTGCTGAATGTCAACATAACTTTGAATTCATACATGAATTAATATAGTATATGATAGCTTGTCCTTTATATTATCAATTATTTTCTTATTATCTAGTGATGGATAATGATACTTTTGTCTCTTAATTAGACTACCTTTGCTTCAAAAGGTAAAGATCTACATTTGAATTATCACGAATGAGACTTAACAGATTAGGAATCATACTATCCTTGCTCAAAATAAATAACTAAATTAGAAAATGAGTCGATAATATAAAGAGTGAAAATATATAATGGAGTTATGATTTATTTGATTTAAATAAAAGGGTTTAAAGTGAAAAAATAAAAATAAAAATAAAAAAAGGTGATATCCAACACAAGAGGAAAGTTCATCAGTTATCTTTTGAGACAAAGTAAAAATAATAATTTCTAACATCACCCTGCACCACAAATAACTTACGACCCATACTTTGCTTCCTTGTTTATGATCCTTGATCCATATGTTGAAATGACCATGTCTATAAGAAGGTGAAATTGCATCCATGTGAATAGGATAACTGGAACACTAGCAAGACAAATGACAAGAATGACCACCCATGATTTTCCTGGTAGAATAATGAAAAGAGAAGCACAAAAGGTTATCATCATGGCTGCTATGGAGAAGATAAGGGTGGAAAGGCCTACTATCATCTTCTTGGGTAAGGACTTAAGGAAATCTTCCTCTGCATAACGTGATGTGAGGATGCCAAGAAACATCAACAATGAAGTTGAGGCAGAAAGCAGAGACAAAGCATCAGATATTATAAAGACCATAAAAACCTTCTCATTTAAGAAGGTTGGCAAGCCTAAATCTTGTTTGTTGCCACCTGGAACAGTAATGGCTGCAGCAAACATAATGGTAACAATCAGAGCAGCTACCACTGTACAAGAAGATGCTGTCCCCTTCATCCATTTTTCTCCTTCTTTCACCAACTCTTTATGGCTTTCTGTAAACAATTCTTGAGGTCTTTTAACATTTTTGTTTGTATTTTCTAAAATGGAAGGACGGACAATGCTCTCCAGCTCCTGCGTTTATTAAACAAAACCTCATAAAGACTATTACTTAAGATATAAAATATATATATATATATATATATTAAATACTTTGTAACTTTGCATCTTTTCCATTTTTTAAGAATAATTCTATCTATTGTAAATGAAAAGTTTATAGGATTAAAAAGTGAGAAAGATTGAATGCCAGAAAGTTAGCATGTTGAGTTGTGTGTATAGTATAAGGGTTACTTTTATATGGCTTTTGATTTTCACACATGCGCTATTTCACTTTTTTTTTTTTTTTTACATCAACTTTTATATGTTAAAATGTGGACATTTTTACATCAATTATGGATATACCTATAAAATAGTGGATGTGAATGAGTGTGGAAGAATACTTTTCTCTTTTATACAAAAAATACCTAGATATGCAAGTATATACAGGTAGAACATTGTAATATAAGGATAATAAAGTGTAGTGATACTTTGAATCATGACGGTTACGACTTGGCCTTGGGCTCCTAGGCCTCTTTGGCCTATTATCTAGGAATTTTTATATAAACTTTTTGGAGAGAGAGAGGCCTAGTATACAGGATAAACTATAATATGGCACTCTATAAGTTTTATCTATTGTAATTCATAGGTGAAATTACATAAAAAGGACTAGAGTTTACACACTTACTAAGATTAGGTCCCAAGTTTTTAATTTTGTTAATTAAAGTCATAAACTTGTGAAATCATTTAAATTTGAAGCTTGAATTCATATATGTTATTTTGGACACTAATAGAGTACCAAAAAAAAAAAAAAAAAGAAGCCATTTATAAAATTTGTATTTTACTAAGGAATCAATTTTGATGTTTTGACTCTCTCTCTCTCTCTCTCTCTCTACATAGTTTTCTCTCTAAGCATTCTATTGATCAATAATTGCAAAATTGACTTATGAACAAATCATAAGCGAAATGTAGAGTTTAATAACTTGTTTTATGTTTTAATCTATTATCTTGCTGTCCAAGATAATAGAGATGGACAAAAACCTTAAATCGAAACAATTTTATAAATTCAAGACCTAATAATATGAAATAAGGTATAAATTGTACACCTTTTTATATAACTTCATCTAATTTATATTAGTTGATTCTATTAAATAGATTGTATCTTTAAAACTTAATGGAGTGGAACTCTTGTTAATTACTTGTTACGCACTTTAATAAAAAAAATTTAATTATTTTTTTGATAAATTCACAATTGAATTAATAAAAACACATAATATCTCCTTGCTTGCAAAATATCAAATTTATAAAAGATTAATAACTAACTTATATATACAATGTTCAAAAATTTTAAAATTATATAGAAAACAAGAGTTAACATATCAAATCAATAAAAACATTGTTATAGATAGTTTAAATATTATAAAAGATAATCACTTATTATATTCTGTACATTAAATTATACTTTCATTTTAATTTAACAATTTAATGACTTATATATATATATATATAGGAATCAGAATATAAAACCACCCAACCTTTTACTCTATTTCATTTCACTTCCATTTCGTATTTGTCAGTTTATGATTTTTCCCCTTTTTAATTATCTTATTTCTGTTCATTTTCTTTATCTTATTGGTAGGATATTGAAGTCGTAGTTATCCTCGCACATTCTGACATTTACGTGGATCCTTAGTCACTTATTCACTCACGCATTCTCACATTGTAGTTTAGAATTGAGTTTCCAAAGAGTGGAAGATAATTAATCATAAGAGAACTAAAAACAACTCATCATTGAAATTATATTAAAAATATATAAATAAATAAAGTGAGGGATATATATTATACCTTATACCATTGTACTTCTCTCTGCATAAGAAAAGCTGCTCCTGGAACCGTATTACGTCTAGCGGAAGGTTCGAACATCGCACATCGCTGCTATATGTAATATGGTATTTTTATCGCGATCTACTGAAGCAAATTTTGGGTTCTTTGCAGGATATCTGCATAGGAGGCTTAATACTTCACCTTGACGATAAAGAACGGCCAACTTAAATAAGTCTCGTTCCGTGGACTTTTCATAACAAAATACAAGGCCAGGACATGCTTTCAGCATTTCGGTAACAAACTCAACTTTCCCTTGCTTGACAGCTTTGATCATGGCTTCAATAACCTTACCATTTTCTAGTTGTTGAAAATTCAAACCCGGTAATACTTCGCACATACGAAGTAAAAGTTTTTTGGATTGGTGGTGAAGAAGCTTCAATTCATATATTTGATTGATTTCTGAGTCAATAATCAAAACAATGTTTAGTCAACTAATTGAGAGAGAAAAAAAAATGAAGAAAAAGAAGGTGACCACAATGATCAATGAGTAAGATATGAAATTAATTGACTAGTGGACAAAACTTCGATTCTCTTATAGTGAATTTACTTTACCTTGAGAATAGATAGGTCAAATCATTCCTGAATTATTACTTTGAAACGATTTGTTTCATAGGTTTTTATGGGTGATCATATCATGGTATTCTTTACTTTTCACTTTTATGCATGATATGATATATGCTTGTTTAAACTAGATCTAAATAATAAACTTAATAATCAACTTGGTTAATTAATTAGGTTAAATAATTTGGTTTAAGGGGCCTAAACGAACAAACAATAAGGCTTTTACTATTTATTAGGTGAGAAAAATTAAAGATTTCCAAAATATTATTTTTATTGTGACGGACCAAATTTCCTATTGAACAAAAAAGGAAAAAAAAAAAAAGAATATTAACAACAATTTACCTGATTTGATATTTCTTGCTTGATCGCATTTTTCCATCTCTGATTTTCGAACGCTTATAGGAATTTGGTTGGTGTCATGAGCTGGTGGAATGCATATACCTTGCAGTAGAAGTGGCCAATCAATCTCATGTAAAAAGAAAAAGAAAAAACGATGATGAAGAAAAATAAAATTGGAAGACTTCATTTTTTAAAATTTTCTAATATTATTAAATAATTTTTTAGAAGCTCACGTTCATTTATGTTAAAAATATAATATTTATTTTTATTAGGTTTTAAATTTTAGAGTTATAACTAGTGCTGAATTGTTATATGTTAGTTGAAAACAATCAAAACTCATTGTTGCACTAGATGTAGACAAATGAATATTAAATAAATTTTGAATAAATTATTGTTGGAAATTTAGACCCCTTAAACACACAGATTGCGTAGCCTAGATTAATTAGCCAAGTTGTTACTTAGTCAAATTATGCAATTCTAGGTTAAAGCAATCAAATAATCATATCAAGATATAAAGCAGCGGAATAATAAATAACACAAGATATGATCACCCAGGAAACCACTCGGTAAAAACCTGGGGAGGATTTGACCCACCGATCCTCAAGGCATAACAGAATTCACTATGAAAGAATTGAAGTTCTTACAGAAGGACTACAAGCTCCCCGCTCGACTTCCTAATGCTAATATATATATATATATATATATATATATATGTAGGAATCAGAATATAAAACCACCCAACCTTTTACTCTATTTCATTTCACTTCCATTTAATATTTGTCAGTTTATGATTTTTCCCCTTTTTTAATTATCTTATTTCTGTTCATTTTCTTTATCTTATTGGTAGGATATTGAAGTCGTAGTTATCCTCGCACATTCTGACATTTACGTGGATCTTTAGTCACCTATTCACTCACGCATTCTCACATTGTAGTTTAGAATTGAGTTTCCAAAGAGTGGAAGATAATTAATCATAAGAGAACTGAAAACAACTCATCATTGAAATTATATTAAAAATATATAAATAAATAAAGTGAGGGATACATATTATACCTTATACCATTGTACTTCTCTCTGCATAAGAAAAGCTGCTCCTGGAACCGTATTACGTCTAGCGGAAGGTTCGAACATCGCTGCTATATGTAATATGGTATTTTTATCGCGATCTACTGAAGCAAATTTTGGGTTCTTTGCAGGATATCTGCATAGGAGGCTTAATACTTCACCTTGACGATAAAGAACGGCCAACTTAAATAAGTCTCGTTCCGTGGACTTTTCATAACAAAATACAAGGTTAGGACATGCTTTCAGCATTTCGGTAACAAACTCAACTTTCCCTTGCTTGACAGCTTTGATCATGGCTTCAAAAACCTTACCATTTTCTAGTTGTTGATAATTCAAACCCGGTAATACTTCGCACATACGAAGTAAAAGTTTTTTGGATTGGTGGTGAAGAAGCTTCAATTCATATATTTGATCAATTTCTGAGTCAATAATCAAAACAATGTTTAGTCAACTAATTGAGAGAGAAAAAAAAAATGAAGAAAAAGAAGGTGACCACAATGATCAATGAGTAAGATATGAAATTAATTGACTAGTGGACAAAACTTCGATTCTCTTATAGTGGATTTACTTTACCTTGAGAATAGATAAGTCAAATTCTTCCTAGATTATTACCTTGAAACGGTTTGTTTCATATGTTTTTATAGGTGATCATATCATGGTGTTATTTACTTTTCACTTTTATGCATGATATGATATATGCTTGTTTAAACTAGATCTGAATAATAAACTTAATAATCAATTTGATTAATTAATTAGGTTAAACAATTTGGTTTAAAGGATCTAAACGAACAAACAATAAGGCTTTTACTATTTATTAGGTGAGAAAAATTAAAGATTTCCAAAATATTATTTTTATTGGGACGGACCAAATTTCCTATTGAACAAAAAAGAAAAAAAAAAGGAATATTAACAACAATTTACCTGATTTGATATTTCTTGCTTGATTGCATTTTTCCATCTTTGATTTTCGGACGCTTATAGGAATTTGGTTGGTGTTATGAGCTGGTGGAATGCATATAACTTGCAGCAGAAGTGGCCAATTAATCTCATGTAAAAAGAAAAAGAAAAAACGATGATGAAGAAAAATAAAATTGGAAGACTTCATTTTTTAAAATTTTCTAATATTATTAAATAATTTTTTAGAAGCTCACGTTCATTTATGTTAAAAATATAATATTTATTTTTATTAGGTTTTAAATTTTGGAGTTATAACTAGTGCTGAATTGTTATATGTTAGTTGAAAACAATCAAAACTCATTGTTGCACTAGATGTAGACAAATGAATATTAAATAAATTTTGAATAAATTATGCTAATCAAACATCAAACAAACTAATTTAATTTCATATGAGTTTATCAAAAATAATTTAATTTCATATGATTTTTTTAAACACATTTTCTTTGAAATTTCATTTGTTAATACTTATTATTTAATCTCTCTGGAGGAAAGGTCCGAGCATTGGGTCTCTTTTAAATACAAACGCTTGCCTAATATTTGCTACTAGTGTGGGTGCTTAAACCACAACGATAAAGACTGATCTTTGGATAGAGAGCAATGAAACTCTTTCCTCAGAGAACCCCGAGTATGGGCCATGGATCTGAGCACCTTCAAATCCATGTCTAGGAAAAATGTGGTCATAGTACCTGGTTACTACGAAGCTATGAAGAAGGAGAAGAAAGAGAAGTCGAGTGCAAGGTCTCGGGGTGGCACAAGCTGCCCACCTCCTCCCACTGGCGGCCCTTCTAGTGCTCACGGTGGTGCATTAAGCTCTAACTTTTCCCAAGTTACAAATATGATAATAGCAGTGGAAAAGGGATATCCTGCATATTTCCCATAAAGAGAATATTTTCCAACCTAAAGATATTTCAAATATCCCTAAGTCTATGGATTCCCCCCTTCCCCCCTCCCCCCATGAAGGACACTTTCGAAATTCAAATAGAAGAGATTGATTCGAGCTTACAGAAATTTGACTCCCCACGGCTTTCCTTACCTGGTGAGTTATCTTCAAGATCTATTCCCCATTTGGCTAATTCTTTTGATGGAGAAAATTCAAGTAGCATTAATGAGGTTAACCCAGAGAATCCTAATCGTAGTATTCCTTCTAAGTCTAACACACTTACTCTCTTGGATGGGAATTTCATTCCACGCAAATGGAAAAAAATGGCTCAAAAAAGTAACTCAAATGATTTTACTAGCATGCTACTGTGTTAGGGAAACGAGTGGGAGACAAAATGGATGAAGATCAGCCAAAGTTGCCTAGTAAAAAAATACAAGTTTCTAAGGGGGATGGCAGGACCTTTTTGGAATTGGTGGAGGTTGATAATCAGCCCCGTCAGACACAATGAATTGCCTAGTTTGGAACTGTTGTGGGCCTGAGAACCTATGAATGGAGAAAAGAGCTTGGTGAATTAGTCTAGGTAAAAGATCCTTTCGCCGTGTTCGTTGCCAAGACATGGGCAAATGAAGCAAAGCTAGAAAAATAAAAAATAAAATAAAATAAAACTTTGGATTTTGATAATATGTTTTTTGTTCCAAGAAATAACAGGGGTGGTGGGCTGCAGTGAATATAGAGAACGATGATGCATGGAGATTTATTGGTTTTTACGCGGAACTAATTACACACTTGAGGCATGAATCTTGGAGTTTATTATGTGATTTAAATAATCGTATGCCTCTCCCTTGGCTGTGCTCTGGTAATTTCATTGAGTTGGTCAGTCATTCAGAGAAACTTGGTGGGGCAAACAAAAACCAAAACCAAATGCAACTCTTTTGGAATATAATTGATGAATGTGGTTTCTTACATCTTGGGTTTGTTGGTGGAAATTCACTTGGCAGAAGCACTTTGCTGATGGACACTCAATTTTGGAACGACTAGACTGAGGGCTTGCCAATAATGATTGGCTCATGAATTTCGGTGGGACTAGGGTACCTCACTTGCACTCTGACTCTTCGGATCACAGCCCTATCTGGATAGTGGCGGCTAGTATGGAACCTTCCAGATTCCAAAAACCATTTCGTTTTGAGGAGATGTGGCTCTTTGACACAGGGTGTGCAAACACTGTAGAAGAAGTTTGGTCTTCGCAGGTATCTTCAGACCTATTTATTCAAACAGTGCATAAGGTAGACAAGTGTGGGAAAAAATTGAAGTGATGTCACTCTAAGAGTCTAGTCGGTGGAACCGATGAAAATTAAGATCATCAAAACCCTAGATCAACAACTAAGTGAAAACCAGATCCACATCTACACGAATCTCAATCAGTCGCGATAAGTGGGTCTTGATTAGTCAAGCCTGCAGTCTTCAATAGTCCACCTTTATGATTTCTTGAGTCTTCATTTGTCTTGTTCCATAAAATAATTTTCAACACTATCAACTAGACAAACTAAGTTCTAAAATGTTAGATTTGTTCATGGTTGCCAACTAAAAATATAAACTTTACAACTAATTCAAGTCCATTTTGAACTATCTCAAGCACACTTAAGTTTATTTCAAATCTTCAAGAATCTTATAAACTCAACTGGTTGGTACTTCTTGTATTTTCAATGAAGACATTTAGGGTTTAAATCCTCCCACTCTAAACTATTGATTCTAATATATATATATATATATATAATGTTCAAAAAAAAAAAAAACTAATGGTTTTTTTAATAATATTTTTGCGATTGAACAAAATTGTATAACACACTAATATGAATTAAATTAAGAAGTAAAAAGTAAACTACCTTATTATTTCTTACCATAATAGGGTAATCAAGAATGACCAACTAACATACTCTATCGTATAATATCCTTAGATGATTATTTAAGGATCAACAATAAATTTAAAAAACAAATATTAGTTGTGTTAGATTTAGATAGAAAGTTTCATATGTATCTACTTGTGATTATTCTTAAATGCATTTATGCATATACAATTTTTACAAGCTTGATATTCAATTAAAGTAGAAGCTCAAAAAAAAAAAAAAAAAATGCTAATCCACTCTTATGTTAGATACCCAAATTATATTTACTATCCACTCTAACTTTTTGCAATTTCTAGTATATTTAAATAATTTCATCCCATTTAAACCTACTTCCGACTGATTTGAATCTAGTTAAAGCCCGTTCAAAACTACATCAAATTAATTTGAAACTAATATAACTACTTCAAATTAATTGAAACTAATACAGAATCTCCTACCAAACTTACTACTAACTCAAGTATAAACATCAATGAGAAGTTTACCATATTCTAAAGTACTATAACTATGATTTTCAATATATGTTCATACTAACTAAATTTTTATGTTAATTTATAAATATTGAATATTTAAAAAAAAAATTGATTATATCACAATTAAAAAAAAAAAAAAAACTTTGTCAAGAATGAAAAAGTAAGTATGTAAATAGGTAAGCAAACCACCTTCGTATTTCTTTAAAAATGGAGCAATTTATGCATGAGATTACAAATTATTATTATTTGTAGTATTATTTAAATAATACTGATTAGTTATACAAATTAGTTGCTACGCTATTAGTAACTAATTTGTAATCTGAAAATTAGTAACTAATTTGTAATCTAAAAATTTTTAGATTACAAATTAGTTACTAATAGCATAGTTATCTCAATTATATTTTTTAAGGCTACAAACAACATATTTGTGATATACTTTGTTTATGCTTATATATAAAAGAAAAAGCTCCTTAACAGTTTGTTTGAATGGAGGGAGAGGAGAGAGAGTTGAGTAAATGAGAGGGATATAGTTTAATGAAACTTACTTGGGGTGTTTACCCCTCCTAACCCACATTTTATTTCTCCCAAATTAGAGAGGTTTGGCAAGGGAAGGGAGTACATAAGGGATTAAAAAAAAATTGAAATGCCAATTTTTCTCTTAAGTTCTCCTCCACTATCTTCTTCCTATTTCATTTTTAAAACATTCACATAGGGGAGGGATTTAAAACATCCAAACAATGTGAAAGGGTAACCATTCCTCTTCCTCTCCTTCCCTTCCTTATCCTCTACTCTCCTCTCCCTCCAAACTTCCAAACATAGTATAAAGGTCAAATTGATTCATTAAAGTACTTTTGATAACTCTAGGGACAGAACCAGGATTTAAACCTGTGGGGGGGGGGGGGGGGGGGGCGCAAGCATAACCAAAAAAAGTTTCACAAGTGTTGATTTTAGCCAACCAAAAAATGCATACACATCATAATAACATATTTGGGATGTATTCTAATATTAATTTTTAGGAATTTATTCTATGTAACAATTCAAATTATTTTTTGATTTACAAAGTCAAGAATCTTTCACCCATATAAAATTAATA
>NW_027069895.1:367410-381931 GCF_002906115.3 Quercus suber
CAACTCATTTTCAAGTTTGCTACCAAATACAAGAAAATTTATTTTGGAAAATGACACATTTTCCAAAAAAAAAAATATATGTTTTCTATCAAAACAAGTGTGTACCAGATATCATAAAGCATTTTCCAACTCATTTTAATGTTGCTACCAAATATAAGAATATGAGACAGTTTTCAAGAAAATGTATTAAAATTGGAAAACGGCTCATTTTCCAAAAAAATTAAAATATAAAAAAAGTTTTCTATCAAAACAAGAAGATGGGAGAAGCGTGGCGGGTTGGATTATCAAATCTATTTAGTAAGAAAAATTTAGGTGTTTAGTATGACAAGTAAATATTTTCAAGCAAGCCACCAAGACCAACAACCAAACTATCAGCGACTGTCAGCAAAGCAATGACTTTGGTGATTGGATTGCCAGCACCTATGTCCGGTATGATGGTTGGAATGGAGGTTTCAGTTATTGGACCTTGTCTCCAATGATCAAACCCCTCGACACCAACCTCTAGAGTGGCAACTTCAACCACTTAAACACCGGCATAGATCACTAGAGCAGTGGCTCCTATTGCTGCAATTGTGGCTCCAATGATCGGAATGCCAGCACTGGCTACCCAGCTTCTCAGACCGATGACCTAGCCACCAGTTAGGATGAAGGGAAGCCACTGTATTTTTCTGTAAAATGTTTTACCAAATTTTTAAAGGTAAAATGTTTTATAACTTCTATAATTACAGTCAACGTAAAATATTTTATAAGTTTAACCACATTTTATATGCAAACAAACACCTAAAAATTGGAAAACATTTTCTTAAAAATAATTTACTTCAAAGCAAATGGAGCATTATCCTGTGGATAGGGTGGCGAAAAATGCAGCAATTTCATGTTACTTTGTATATCCATCCCTTTTGCGTCCTTTAATATATATATAAAATGTTATTCATATCAATTAACATGTCAAATTGTCCTTTAGGTTGGATGTTTCATAAAACACTTGGAAAAGACTACAAGAAACTTACAAACTACCATAATAATGAATATAATCGATACCACTTTCATAACTAAAAATAAATATTTAAATTATCTTTTTGTAATTGATAACATAATAACAATTTGTAAGACTTATGTAGTAAAATTAGTGTAGCCCTATCAGCACTCTTATAAAGATAACAATTTTAAAATGTTCATTTTAAAAACATGGATTTTAAAATCATAAATAAGAGTTTGGAAAAACTAATGAAGAAGTGTTATTTATGTCAATTGAGCCTTTGGATAACAGTGATGTAAAATTGATATTTTGAATACAAATTATCGAAAAGGTTTTTTTGCTAATGTAGTTAAGGTTATCTTATCATTCTTTTAATAAATCCAAAGCTAAAAATTGCAATATTAATAAAAACAATAACAGCAATAACAGTAAAGATATTCTAATCATTATTGTTAAAGAAATTTCATGAATTCATAGAGAGAAATACATTAAGTCATTTAAAAAAAAAAAAAAAAGGAAAGAAAAAAGATTACATTGAATGTCAAAAACAATTCACAATCTCCATACTAACCAATACATTACAATAAAAATACTATTACCATTATATTAAAAATATTCTAAATTAGAAATAATAAAAAATTATTGACAAGGAGTGAGAACTGAGAAGTAACGCTACAAGTTTGGCAAATCTAATTCTTTATGTCAGTTCGGTGAAAAAAAGAAAAAAAGAAAAAAAAAGAATGTCACTACTAATAGTCCTTTCATAAGAATTCATTACAAGTCAAATGCATTAATTTAATCAGCATTCAAATATTCTATATAAATATATTCTTATTCTTTGAAGATAAATAAAAATATCCCTACACAAAATTTACCCAATATATAAACACACATACATTTTCCCATTAGGCCATTTCTGCAATTCCGATGCCATGATACATCAAATTGCCCACCACCAACATCATATCCACCAAAATGTTCTCTTGAAGATGGCTCTCAGCCACTAATGCAAACTCAAACTGAAAAATGATAATAATAATAATAATGATAGAACTAAATTATTCAATTATACATCTAATATACAGACATATTGTAAAGAGCAAGTCGATATTATAGAGCTCAGCTAGCACAATTACTAGATAGTCAAACTTGGTACTATGAAGTTCAGAACACCAAACCAGCAGCATACACTACAAACCCATATTGTCAACAAAACTAAACAAAACACATCCTCCTAACTAGAAAATTACACCAAAATAAAGGGAACAAACTCTCCAGTAAACCTACTACACTCCAACTTGAGGACTCAAAAATTAATTAGTTGTAGAATCCAGATCAACAAATCCAGAACAGAAGTTGCAACACTATGAAGGCAGCAAGCAGGAGATAAGTGATTCACCAGCTTCATTTCCTATTTGCCAAATCTTCTTTTTTGAGTGCTAACAACCCCACCATCACCAAACCAGTCATATCCAAGCTACATATTGTCTAACTGCCCCCAGCCATAACACCTAATCTTTCACATATAATACTGCCAATTCTTGTGAGCCTTTCAAGCACAAACAGGGACGGAACCAGGATTTGAATTTGAGAGGGGCAAGCATAACCCAAAAAAAGTTTCACAAGTGTTGATTTTAGCCAACCAAAAAATGCATACACATCATAATAACATATTTGTGGATGTATTCTAATATTAATTTTTAGGAATTTATTCTATGTAACAATTCAAATTATTTTTTGATTTACAAAGTCAAGAATCTTTCACCCATATAAAAATTAATATTTTTTTTTATTTTCTTTTCAATATTTATTTCTTTAGTTTAAAATTTTAAATTTAAAAAAAAAAAAAAAAACCCACAAGCCACAACAATATTGTTATTAATAATATATTAACACAATAAAGTTACAACAAAATTAATGGATATAAGATAGTATACTACTACATTCATTTCAAGATAACTTTATGTATATAAGGTAGTACATACTATATGATCAGACCAAAAAAAGAAGAAGAAAAGAAACAATTAAGTGCACGTGGCTTTGTATTGGCCACAAGAACCACAATGAGTTGTAGCCATCTTTGCCACAATCTCCAAGGTGCCTTTGTCAATCATCATTTTGAAAAATAGAGAGAAGGCATACACTAAAGTCTGAACGTTGTGGACTTAGGAAAAAAAAAAATAGAAGAAGAAGAAAGCAGCAGAGATGCAGCCGGCCAAAGAAGAAGATGCTGGTGGTGGTGCAAAACTAAAGGATTGTTTTGCTAAGGATTTGTCATTTGTACTTAACTTCTTGGTATTTTTTTCTATACTGGATTTGTGATTGGCTAAAGATTATTTTAATTATCCAAGTTTATGAATTGTTTTGTCGGTTTGGCTGATGGATTTTCTTGATATTTTTGAGGTAACGCAGTAAAGGGGTGGTTTGATTAAAACAATTTGGGAAATTTCATGGATCAATTTGTAAAAATATTTGGAGAGGGGGGCCATGGCAATTTATTTGGAGAGGGGGGCCATGATTTGTAAAAATATTTGGGAAACAATTAAATATATACAATTTAGGGTCAAAAGTTAGAATTTTTGTGTAGTCTATGCATACTACTAGTTAATTTTTCAAAATCTGAGGGGGGCCAGCCCAGGTGTAGTTCCGTCCCTGGATAACTCTAATATGGCTTTTCATTCTACGAATCATATATACTCTTACACTATGTCTGGAAGTTTTGAGAGAAAGGGAAGTAAAGAGTAAGGAGTGAGAGGAGTAAATGAGAGTAGAGGGGAATGGTTACCTTTTCACCTTATTTGGATGTTTTAAAAATTAAGTAGGGGGAATGGGAATAGATATTTATTCCTTTGTTTGGATGTTTTAAAAATTAAGTAGGGAGAGAGAGGGGAGGAGAATTTCATATAAATTGACAATAATGACCTTATTTTATTAATTTTTAAAGAAATAAATATAAATTGACATCTTAAACTAAATATTTTTTTAATCCCCTCCACTCCACTCTCCCTCCAAATCTCTCCAATTTGGGAGAATTAAAAAAGAGGGGTTAGGAGGGATAAGATACCCCTCCAAATCCCTTAAAACCCCTCATCTTCCCCTCTTAAAAAACATTTAAGCAAGGTTTTTTTATTATTTAAACCCTACCCTTCACCTGCTGAACATGTGAGTTTTAGAAAATAGAAGAAAGAGATCTTGTTACGACTTTTATGCACCTTTGGGTTCTGTATCTAGCAAAGTCTCTAACTCCAACAATTGAAGATCTTATTGATGTTTTTATATGAAACTGCTGCAAATCAACTACAATAATCAAAAGGGTTGCTATAAAGTTAGCCACATAGAGGGATTTGTGCAAAGTAGTTAGTCACGTAGTGGGATTCATGCAAAGAAGTCAGTCACGTACTAGGATTCATGCAAAGGAGAAGACTTCTACAAAATTAAGTCCAATTGGGTATTAGAGTAACGGTTCAACTGTAGGTTGGTATTTTGAGATAGGTCTAGTAGTGGTAAGATTCCTTATACTTGTAACCGCTTAATCTTAATTAGTGGATTCTTTGAGAGTGGTGACTTGAAATTTACCCAGTGAGGTTTTTGCCTTGTGAAGGTTTTCCTCATTCGTAAACAAATCACCATATTAAATTTAATTTTAGTTAAACTCTAATTTAGATTGATGATTTGTTTGTGCCTCCACAATATTGCCTGTAATTTGATCTAATTAATCAATTTGAGTAATTGAATTAATTAACTAGAGTCAATCTATAATTCAACAAGTGGTATCAGAAAGTTCATAACTATATCACTCATTTTGACTAGTAGGACTAAAAAATCCTAAGAGAAATGCGTATATAACTATCTCACCACTAAAACTCGTCAATCATGAAAACTTGTGTGCAACTCATAAAAGTCATGCTACGACAAGGTGCAGCACTTGCTCAACAAGAAAAAGGGTGTTCAAATAAAATTAATGGGTATTTTCTACTCTCTCTTATATGTACCCATGTATAATATGCACAAAATAAACATATGCAAAAAGAAAAATATGCCAAAAGAAAAATTAAAGCAAAAAGAATCAAAAGGCTTTATAATATGATTCCAAACTTGTTGCTAGGAGATGTGGGAGTTATAGGATGTACCTCAAACGTGATAGTTCTCATCAAACAGTTATGATTGTGATGTGAGTATTTATGATTCTCTCATAAAAATTTCGAACATATTTGTGCAACATATGCTTGTATGCAAATTTTTTCACACACTTCACGCAAACCTTTTCTATTCATGTTACATTGTACATGAGTTGTGTGATTTGGCCATAACAAGTGATGCAAGTGTTAGTAAAAGCGTACTAAACTGTCTTAACTTGATTTTATAATTAAAATTGGATAGACTATTTAGTGCTTTATGATTGAGAGTCCAATGCTTGTTGGTATTGATTGCTTAGGGTAGTTACATGGTTTTGATCATGTCTTGATTGCATACACTTCATGCTTTTTCACCTTGAAAATTCACATTTTTATGCATCTTGGTAACTCCCCGATACATCAAGTTCATCCTTGATACCTAATTGATCTATCGAACTTCAAAGTTCAACACCTTTTTAATCCATCGCGACCAACTTCTCAACATTCTATCTGGCCGATACCTCCCCGACACCTAGTTGATCCATCAAGATATTCAGTTGTCGATACCTCTCGACCCATGGAATCTTAAAACTCGAAACCTCCTAGATCTATCGAGATTGCAATTTCTATATATACTCGTGGGACAACCCTGTTCATTTCAAGCACTCTCTCTTGGATTTCTCTTCAACCTCTCTCAATCCCTTTTTACCCAAACCACCAAAATCAAGTCTCCAATCTCATTTTTGGCCTTTTAACTTCATCAATTTGTTTGTATGTGGTCTAAATCTATCTCTTTTCTTATTTTTCATACATTTCATGCATCTTAGACTAGGTTTTTGAAATTTTGGGGATTTTGAAAATTTTCTCATGTTTAGGCCTTGGGGTTAGTTGATTAACTATAGTATTGTCATGCATTGCATTCCATTAACATTTTGGAGTATGCTCATACATTTTCTAGGATTGTGTCCTTGATTATGTTTGAGTCTATAGTTTGGAATGAGTTTGTGCCCTATTTGTGGAAGATATTTGTTCATGTCACATGCTCATGCACATTCATGCATCGTTCTTCAATTCTTACTCTTACATATGTCTAAATCTCTTGATTCTGTCTCTCCCTCGAAAGTTTATCTTCCCAAATGTACTCTTTTTTCCCATTCTAAATCTTCTACTCCTTATATTCCTACTCAAGATCGATTCTATGATACCTAAAACCATGTGGCTTTCGAGGAGGACTTTTCTCTGCATTCTATTCTTGCAAAATAATAAATACTTTTGTCTGAGCTTACAAACAATGGTACCCAATATGTTTAAATCTCATGGATGGGAGTTCATATGTGAACGACTAGTTACTTGTCCCGGTGTATTTAAACAGGAGTTTACTCTAACATATACATAACCAATACCTCTGTACCCATGTTCGTTACTTACATTCGAGGTATAGGTATCACTATTACGCTAAAGCTTATCTCTGATGTACTTTGAGTTCCATAGGTAGAAAAACATGACTACCCTGGGTCATCGGTGCATTCTTCTTTCTCTTGAGATGCATTGGCCTCTCATTTATGTGAATGTTCATCTACTTTGGGTGGAACCCTCAGTATGGTGACATGTGATTTTGCTTAAAACCTAGGATTTTGAACATGATCATGACATTCATACACACTCTTCAGCCTCATTATAACACCATCATTGAAACTCGTGTTCAATTTCTTTATTCACTACTGAAGGTCTATCCAAAGACTTTCCTTTGCAGATGATAATATCCATTATGGATACATATCTTAATACTACAAACCATGAGAAAGCTCATTTTTCCATTTGCTATCACTCGACTCCTTACTCATTTTCATGTTTCTTTCCCTTCTTCTTCTCCCTTCTACATCATGGGTGCTTTAGGGAAGGTGACTTTATCTGGGAACTCTTCACAACTGACGACCTAGGATAAGAGGTCTAGAGATAATCCGACTCTTGCTTACCGGGAAGAGGTTGAGTTTAGAACTGCTGAGGATACTGCCTTCACATCCTGACCATCATCTTCATCTGCTCCATCTCTTCTTTCGGATTAGAGGCAACTCTTGTTGCCATTCTTGATCAGTTGCAGCTAGTTAGAGGTGACATTGGTGCAATTTGAGAGATTTAGACCTCTCATGATGATTGCCTGACACATCTTACTGATAAGATGTCTCAGATGAACACTCACATAAGACGTATTACATGCCTCCAGTCTAGACTAGGTGGTTTTTTTTCCTACTCCAGAGAATGTCTCTTTGGTTGCCTCTTCTACTAGGGGAGATGATGATGAAGCTTCTGCCACTTCTTCTGATGATGAGATGACTACCACATAGTGATCCACCTTTGTCCATCATGGCAAAAAAAGGGGAGTAGTTTTGAGAGTGGATAGGCTAGTTGTTAAGGGGAGAGTTCTTTGAGGGATGTAGTGAGGAATTTTGTATGACTTTTGTATACTATAGGAGTTATCTCATGTACTTTTAGTTTTTGTAAACCTTTCATATACATTCGAGCTGATTTGATATATACTTTAATTTATGTTCTCTTATTGTATTACATATGCTTTTCTTTTCTTATCTCTTGCATGTGGATTTCATTTATATAACTTGTCTTATATTTCACACTTGATGCCTTGATGTATCTTGTTTAGTGTTTCAGTTAATGACAGGTTGCAAAGTCATATTCATACATTGATCTCTTTTCTTACAAAGTTTTTCAAGAGTTCAAGTATTAGAGTAGACTTATTTTCTGTGTGATCATTAGTATAATGTATTCTAGAACATCCATTGTACTCTTGGGGGTTTTCTCACAGATCGCTAAAGGGGGAGATCGTTAGGGATATTTTTATTTAATTGGCATATCCTATGACAAAATGCATTTTACTTGTAATTAGGTAATTCTAAGTGGTTTCAAGATTATCATAAGTACTTTGAAGAAGTATAACAAGTGGTACTATTGAAGATATAAAAAATACTCAAGAAAAGCTGAATCTGCAGGTCCTAATACCTAGCTCGAAACCTTCAATCTATCAAGACTTAATGAAGCTCGATACCTCTTGATCTATTGAGATACGAGATTTTAGAATTCAGCTTGCAACGTTTTATTCTAATTGTCTATTTGTTTACGGGTTTGTGTAAACCTAATAGGAATAGGAGAGTCCATTTAGAAGGCCCATTAAGCTCTTATTTAAATAAGGTGGTAGAAAAAGAAAACCCTGACCCTAATGCTTCACAAAGTTTTCTTATTGAAACCCTAGCCCCCACCTTTTGAACCTGTAAGTTCAGAAAATAGAAGAAAGAGATCTTGTTGCGACACTTGTTCGCCTTTGGGTTATGTGCCAAGCAATACTCTAGCACTAACAATTGAAGATCTTATTGGTGCTTTTATGTGAAATTGCTGCAAATCAACTACAACAATCAAAAAGATTGTTGTGGAGTCAGACACGTATTGAGATTCATGCAAAGAAGTCAGTCATATAGTGAGATTTTTGCAAAGAAGTCAATCACATATTGGGATTCGTGCAAAGGAGAAGGTTTCTACAAGATTAATTCCAATTGGGGATTAAAGTAAAGGTTCAACTGTATGCCAGTATATAGTTGTAAGATTCTGCTAGTATATAATTTAAAGTATATACTTGTAACTACTTGTTCTTAATTAGTGGATATTTTGGGAGTAGTAACTTGAAATTCACTTGGTGGGATTTTTTCCTTATGAAGCTTTTCTCCATTCGTAATCAAATCACCGTATCAAATTTGATTTTCGCTGCACTCTAGTTTATATTGGTGATTTGTTTGTGCCTCCATAATATTGCATATAATTTGATCTAATTAATCAACTTTAATAATTGAATTAATTAACTGGGGTCAATCTTTAACCCAACAAAGTACAATCGTAACAATTCATAGCAAGTTTAGTTTGAAAATGAAGATGATGCGATTTTTGAGATATAATATTCTTATAACCTTATCCCTAGGAATCCTGAAATAATCAAGGTGTTTCACTTGGCCATTCTCCTAAGAGAAGGTCTAGGCATTTTCAATTTTATCAGATATCTTAGCTATACAATGTTGGAATCTAACCAACAAGAAAATCATTAGAGTATCCCATTCTTCCTGCCGCAACGCGACCTTTCCAACGAAAATAAATAGGGCATTGCATAATCAACCTTTAATCAAGTACTCCCTATTTCTTCCAGTACTCTAATGCATTCTTTTTTGTCAGGATCTCAATTCAATGGATAAAACAAAGAAGATATGATAGGTGAGGATTAGGACTAGAACCTAACTGACCCTTCCATGTAGACTGGGATAGATTTACGTCGAAAAGAAGTGTCAATCAAGAGAACTGACGTGCAAGTTTTGCCACAAAAGTGGAGGGCCTTCGCCCCCTCTATGTGCTCAAACTTTGGATGTTCCCTTGACCTTGGAAACGCCACTATTTGGAGATTAAGGTCACCATGTATCCAGGTTCAGCCTTACTTACCTACCCTTTTTTTTTTTTTTTTTTGGTTGAGAATACTAAGTATTTAACACACATAGAGAGTAGGAAGCAGGTCTTAAAAAAACTGACCTTCCTAAGTATACACAATTATCACAAAACTTCCCACACCTCGGCTAAGAATTTGGTCCCTTAATGTGCCCCCAAAGGTCTGCACATTTGTTTGGCAAGCATGCTAAAATATCCTTCCCACTAGGGATAATTTACACCTACGTAAGCTAAAGGTTGAACCACAATGTGATCTATGCTGCCAGCAACCTGAATTGTAGGCCACTTGCTATGGGAATGTTCATTGGCAAGGAACGTTTGGCTTTGTGTAAGAGCATTAGCATTGGGGAATGCTAATGCCATATGTAGGGTGTATTTAGCATTTCAAGCCTTAAAATCTACTGCATCAGAAAATTGCAAACCCAAGAATTGCAAATTTTTTTTGCAATACTGCTACAGTGCAATTCTACAAGCAGTATTGTAAAAATAAAAACGTTATTTTATTCTTGCTTTGACTCTCCCACTCTCTCAACTCTGTCCTCCTCGTCTCTCTCTCTCTTTCTCCATCTCCCTTTCCTCTCTCTCAATGCTATTTGCTCCGATGGGTTTGCTCCAATGTGGGTGTGGTTTGCTCCGATCGGTGTATCATGGGTCAAGTGGTGGATCGGCATGGTGGACTGTGGGCTATGGATTTGGGTTGATCTGGGCGTGACAGAGCTAGGTGTTGATTTGGGTTGATTTAGGCGTGGATTGGCGTGGGTTGATCTGGGTGTGACAGAGCTGGGTTTTGGATTTAGGTGTTGATTTTGGATTTGGGATCAGCGTGACGGAGCTGGGTGTTGATTTTGGGTTTGGGATCAGCGTGGATTGGCGGAGATCGGAGATCGTGGTGGCGGTGGGTCTGGGTCGATGATCGGATCATGGAAGAGGAAGATCTCGGGGGTGGTGGGAAAGGCTTGTTCTTGCAGTTGGGGTTTTGGGTTGAAGTGACTGATTCTAGGATGATGAAGAAGAAGAAGAAGAAGAAGAAGAAGAAGAAGAAGAAGAAGAAGAAGAAGAAGAAGAAGGATTTTGTTGGTAACGGGTTTTGGTGTCACGGTGGTTGTTATATGGTGGTGACTGGGTTGCTGTGTGGAGGTGGTGTGGTTAAGAGGGTGGTTGCCATGTAGATGGTTGCTTTTGGTATATATTATTTTACTATGTAAATATTTTTTTTTTTAATGAGTAGAAGAGGAAAATAAAAGTTTAGGATGTTGGAGGTATTGCAAAATGGTATGGTATAATGATAAAGTGACTTTTTGGAATGCTAAAATAGAGTAGAATTGGAATTTTCCAATGCTAATACTCTAAGGGAAAGATTCAAAAATGTTTCAATGCTATTGTTAGGTTCTAAGACTCTAGGATCTAATGTATTAGAACTTTAATTTGTAATGTGTTGGCAAATCATGATCAAAACATAGAGTTTAGGTTTAGACTTGCTCAAAGTGTGTTTATTTGTAAAATTGGAATCGAGTGATTGCAGAAATTATTGGACTAAATCTGCAAGGCTCGATCGATCAAAAATTAAACTCGATCAAACGAACCACACGTCGATTTATTTTTCTACAGAAATTCCAATTCAGCCCAAGCCCGTTTGACGTATAGGGTTTTGTGTTTTACTCCAAGTATAAAATGAAAAACCCTAACTACATTTTAGAAGTCTTTTGAGAGTTGTGTGTTGAATCTTTTCTGAGATCTAGAGGTATTTACCTTCATACACATACTTGGGGTTATCAAGATCAAGATTCATGTCAAGAACTTGATGATCACTTCAGTTGCTGCATAAAGAACTTTCAAGAAGATCTGAAACCTTTGAGTGGAGTCTTAAAGTCACAAGTAGGAGAACTTGTGGTTGCAGTGGATCAAAGAAAGAAGTAGTCCGTAGATTCGGAGCTGTTACGTGGTCGTGGTAGTAAGTTTTCTATACGAGGTAATAATAGGATGTTAATGGTCTAAATTCTATTGTAAAAATTTCAATTTTTTCATAGTGGATCTATTTTACCTTAAAGATAACTAGGTTAAATCCATTCTAAGTTTTTTACCTTTTAGGTTTTCCTGAGTTATCATATCGTTGTGTTCTTTATATTTCCGCATTATTCACATGATATGATTTTATTGTGTTAACCTAAAACTGAATAATTTATCTAAGTAATCATTTGGCTAAATAATTAGGTTAAACAACTTATGTTAAAGAGTCTAAAAATGTACAACTATCCAAGATTTCTTCGCTTTATTTAGGTTGATGGTGGACAGACTTCCTTAATTTGATGTGGAATGTTGGGCAGTGATGTCTTGGGCAATTTGGAATGCTCGAAATAACTTTTATTTCGATAAATTTCAAGCCTACCCCAAATCCATTTTAAATGGAGCCCTTGGTTTCTTGGATGAGTATCAGTCATCAGAGGCTTGTGGCTGCACACCGAAGCTCTTGATTTTGTTTGTGACTTTTGTCTGCTCAGGTTTTACTTGTACTATGTTTCCTCCATTTTGTTTTTTTGTAGTTTCTTCCCACTGCTATAGCCATTGTCTTTCCCCTATTTGGCTTTATGCTCAGAGGTTTTACTCTGTATACTTTCAGTTATCAATATAATTTCTATCTTTAACCTTAAAAAAAAGTTGGGTGAAAATATAATTGTATTTTTTATTATAAAAAAACGAGGTTTTAAAATAACTATATATAAAACCAACATTCATAAATTAACTCTTCAAGGCGTGAGCAAAATAGCATATAATTTAATAGACTGATCGAGAAAAGAGAGTGATACTCACTGTTGTAGATCCACTGTTTCCAACATACGAGCTGATTTCCACTCCGATATGCAAAAGACATGCCAGCCAATACTTGCACAGGAGATTGCCCGTAGCAATCCAGAGTGATAGCCAACTCAGGGTAACTATCGAGTAAATTCAAAGCCATATCTATTGAGTTGCAAACATAAGCAATTAATTGTAAGGGAATCATGCCGAGTGTTTCAAAGCATAGAAATGAATACGAAAATATAGTTGAATCTGAAGTTCTTACCAATAGCTTTGGAATAAATAGCCCAGGTAATAAACGTAGCACCGTTGATGCCATTTCTTGGCATTAGATCTTCTAGAGGAGTTTCAGAATAGAGATAGCGCGCCATTTCTGCTCCAGAGTGGTTACACGCAATAGCTAGCACGACTGGAATGAGGTCATCGATTCCATTTCCAATGCTAAGTAAGCTCCGGCTCTTCCCAATTATACATTTTGCCATCTGGATGTTTCCAGCCATAGCACAATGACCTAGAACAGTAAAACCAGATGTATCTTTTATTTTTAAGTTTTCTTCCGACATTATCTTTACCAACTCCTCCACAATATTCGTATGTCCTTCAAAGATAGCAATGTGTAGAGCAGTACTTTCCAAAAAAGAAATTCTCGCACTCACTGCCTCCGGATGCGAGTTAATGAACTGCATAGCAGCATCCCAATTACCTTTGCGGATATGTTTTTCAAAAGAAAGATACTGACTGAAACCACTGTTCTCATCGTTCCTCATCCCTGCCAAGTTTTTCGTACTTCTGCTATAGAAATCAAAAGATTTGGAGTATCTAATAGCAATACTAGATGATTATTCTATTCATTTAGATTTCAGCACTGACTAAACGAATAATATTATTAGCACAGAAGTTGTGCTTGAATTCAACCAGAATATATTAGTTCCAAGTAAAACACAAAAAATGAGATAGAATTGATCATTTTTTTTTTTAATTATGATTGGTGAACATAAAGTAAAATATAAAAAATAGGACAAAGAGTTTGTAGCACATATCCATGAATTTGCATTAATGTATATGGTACTTTCTTTTTTGGATTTAATATATGGGCACAGTTAAAATAGCCCTTAAAATATTTGTTAATAAACCATATTAGAAAAATTTTAATACTACTTTAAAAAATATATAAAAAATTATAAAAAAAATTATAAAAATTTATTAAAAATATTTTCTAAACCAATATTCTTAAAGCATTCATTAACTGTAGGGACTCAATTCGAATTGAGTGATGGGTTTTCAGCCCAATAAGTCCAAACAATAAATTTATAGAGAGTGGGTTGACAGGTTTAGGTGCTGGCCGTCGATCACCATGCACGAACTTTTCTTATAAAAAATGCTAAGTGTTTCCTTACAAATGGGGGAATGCTCCTCGGCCTGTGGCCGAGGAGGCCTTCTTGTTTCCCCCCCCCCCCTCTCTCTTTGCTTTACTAGATTTTCTTTTATAGTTTTCATCTTCCTATCTCCTGCTTCCATCTGTTGATCGTCTATTCGTTTTTCTTCTGGTCGTCCGTCCCATCAGAGGCCTTATCGGCACTCAAGTGGCTCACTCTAATCAACGTTATCCTGCCAAGGGGTTACCTCCCCATTAATGCGGCCAGGGGGGTTAGTTGAGTGCATTAAATGCGAGAGTGACAGCTTACTTTGGGGTTAGCCTCTCCCCAAAATCACCTTTGTCAGGCCGAGGACAAGGTATCCTCGGCGTGGATCTAAGAAAATAGGCTCTCCCCCTCTCTCTCAAAAATAGCTTGTACTCCTCGGCATGGGCCTTGGGCCTGCTATATGATGGGCCGAGGCTATCAGGCCTATGGGCCCCACAATAGCCCCTCAAAACTCTGCTGCACGTTCCCTCGAACGGGGAGGAGGGTTTTGATACATGCGGGTCCACTGGACGAATTGCCCCACTTCAGTTTATACTGATGCTGGCGGCTTCTTGACTGCCCGATGCGCGTTTTTAGCGTTTCGAGACTTAATGGGTGCCCACATTAAATTTTGGCGGCACCACGTTTCCCACTTTCAACGGCATGATCTTCTGCTTTTATGAGCAAGCGGTTTCATTTGGGGAAATTAAGGGAGAGTATAAATACCTGTTTGA
>NW_027069895.1:385819-415423 GCF_002906115.3 Quercus suber
AAAACGAATACTTAGAACTTAGAATACTTATCTTTTTCAATCTACGGTAAAACGAATACTTAGAACTTAGAATACTTATCTTTTTCAATCTACGGTAAAACGAATACTTAGAACTTAGAATACTTATCTTTTTCAATCTACGGTAAAACGAATACTTAGAGCTTAGAATATTTTTCTTTTTCAATCTACTGTAAAACGAATACTTAGAGCTTAGAACACTTACCTGGTGCGCCGGCCAGCACCCTAATCCTTCCCACAGACGGCGCCAATTGTAGGGACTCAATTCGAATTGAGTGATGGGTTTTCAGCCCAATAAGCCCAAACAATAAATTTATAGAGAGTGGGTTGACAGGTTTAGGTGCTGGCCGTCGATCACCATGCACGAACTTTTCTTATAAAAAATGCTAAGTGTTTCCTTACAAATGGGGGAATGCTCATCGGTCTGTGGCCAAGGAGGCCTTCTTGTTCCCCCCCCCCCCCTCTCTCTTTGCTTTACTAGCTTTTCTTTTATAGTTTTCATCTTCCTATCTCCTGCTTCCATCTGTTGATCGTCTATTCGCTTTTCTTCTGGTCGTCCGTCCCATCAGAGGCCTTATCGGCACTCAAGTGGCTCACTCTAATCAACGTTATCCTGCCAAGGGGTTACCTCCCCATTAATGCGGCCAGGGGGGTTAGTTGAGTGCATTAAATGCAAAAGTGACAGCTTACTTTGGGGTTAGCCTCTCCCCAAAATCACCTTTGTCAGGCCGAGGACAAGGTATCCTCGGCGTGGATCTAGGAAAATAGGCTCTCCCCCTCTCTCTCAAAAATAGCTTGTACTCCTCGGCATGGGCCTTGGGCCTGCTATATGATAGGCCGAGGCTATCAAGCCTATGGGCCCCACATTAACTTTTTCCTCAATTTATTTAAAAGTACAATGCGCAACATTTCCCTCTGTGATGGTGTAGATTTACTTAACCTTCTTCTCTGTGATACAATTTGGGTCAAACCAAAAAAGTTTTGCTTCTTTTCTTTTTCTTTTTCGTTTTTTCTTTTTCTTTTTTCAGTAATTAAAGAAGTGAGAAAGAGTGAGAGGGTCTCATATTTCACTCCTCTTTTTTCGGTTCCCTTGCAAGCTAATAATGCATACAAAAGCTTTAAGGATTTTTATTTTTTATAAGGTAAAATTATAAATTATCCATTTTAAGTTTGGTTAATTGTCATTTTAGTTTTATATATTGTATTTTTATTATTTTTGTCCTCTAAGTTATTACTCCTATTTACTACACGGTCAACAAAAATATAAACAAACATGATCCCCAGATCTTCCCTGAAGAAAATATTAGAAATACTTGAAACAATTATACTTAATACAAATTAAACTAACTAGTGCTTTCCAACTAGATTAGCTCGAAGCATTGGCATATATGAGCCCTCTCAAGTTTCATTGCTACAAAATTACAAATTCATGATACCATTTTATTTATTTTTACATTCCTACTTAACAATAAAACCTACCTCTCAATTTTTTTTTTTTTTTTTTACCTCTTATCCCATTAAAATAATACTAAACCCACACAGCACCAACAGTCAACACCACAACAAGTGTCCAAACGGCCCTAACCTAGCCAATAATACACTAAGCGACAATCACCACCGACTGTGGCCAAACCCAGCCATTAAAACCCAAAACCAAACCCACCAATTGCAGCACCAACCACCTTTGACGTCGTCTCATTTATAGAGACAGCCCATCAAGTTGGTGACAGGAGAGAGGAAGGAAGTCTGGGTTTTTCAGAGGGAGAGAGAGAGGGTGAATAAAATAAGTGAAGAAAATAACTAAATGCTGCTACAATGGGAATGCGTTTTTAGATCTTAGGATTTGGGGGCCGTGGGGCTGTGTTTTACAGTTTTAGTGAATAGTAGAGCCAAAATAGATAAAATATGGAACCCGAGATGGGAATGCTCTAATTTGTACAAGCCGAACTTTAAAAGGCATTTCTTCGCAGCACTCTTCTTATCGATCAAGAAAGTAGGGAGCTGGTGACATATTAAAGAAATCAAACTCATAATTCACAGTTATATTGCATTTAGACATACATAGACCTTCCTTATCATCCATACCTTGCAGGTATCTCAAGCATCCATCCTAACCCCAACCAGCACCCCCTAAATTCTTAATAACCCAATAATTTGAACCGCCGTCACTGGCCGTACCATACCCATCTCTCTCTCTCTCTCTCTCTCTCTCTCTCTGTGTGAAAATTGACCCTATCAGTGACCAGATGGGCAAATTGACACCAAATATAGCAAAGAAACAACGGCAACCACTCCAGTGTTATTATTTTAAATAAGTTTATCATCGATTTGCAAACTTTAAGCTATTATTTTAGAATGCTAGAGCATGTGTATTTTCAGAAGAGAGACAGCTACCTGAGTTTGGGTCTGCAATCACTGGGCCAGTATCAGACTCGCTCATCTTTGCAAAGACATCCCAAGCACTTTTAGCATATTTAATCTTCTCTATCAAAGAAAATCTGCCCAACCCGCAGGATTCCCTGATCAAATATAAAGCCATAGCATTCTTCTTGCTCCAAACACGTGTAGTAGGTTCGGTGGTTGTTTCAACAATGTTCCAAAGATCATGACGCATTAAAATTGTTTTCATCCGATCGCTCCAAGCCGCATAACTTTCTTCCTCCTCTGGAACTGAAACACCAGCAACAATTTAATACATCATTCTCACATATAAAATTTTGACTCAGTGAAGATTCTATCAAACTTTTTTAGATATCCAAAATACTGTGGTGGGGTATTGGGTATATTACATTTCTACCATTCTTGCTTTATGTGTTTACCTGATCTTAGCTTCTCTTCATTTTCCTAAAAAAAAAGAAAAATGCTTCTCATATTTGACGAGGGCAATGATTGTCTTGTATTCCAACGAACACTTTGCATTCCAGACAATTTTTTACCAAGTGTGGATGTCATGCATGCACATTTTTCAAGGGGGAAAATTGCAGTGACTTCCCTAGGGCTTTTTGTTATTACACTCCCCTCTCTTTTAATTTGGAATAAAAGAGTTCACTTCCCTTAAAATGTAGTATAGTATTTACACATAACCTCGCCTAAATGACTAAAAAAATACATTAAAAATATTAGGGAAATTGTTTTTGTTAAAAAAAAAAACTCCAAAGTTCCTATTAGAGGAGCGAATCGCAATTTAAGCGAAGGGCAAAATATAAAATTTATGTTTTTTTAGAGCCTTTTATCAGTCATTTGGATGAGGTTAGTGTAAATAGTTTGTATTTTAAAGAAAGTGAGTGTCTTATTCCAAATTAGAGGGAAAGTCATTAGAATTTACTCTTTTTCAAGGTGATGTCTGGTGTGTGTAGAGAGTAAATATTCAAAGTACGAGACAATAATTTTACATTTGATAATGAAAATCTATTATAAAATAATTTAACAGCAAAAGATTAAAATCTTTAAAAAAAAAAAAAAATAGTATCAGCAAGTGACTTAATAGCATTTTCTTCACTTGATTATATTTAACCTGTAATTGGGAAGATCTAAATGAAAGAACAATTACAAAATAGATAGAAAGGAAGCTCACTACCACTCTACTAGTACCAGCCATTAAAATAAAATAAAATTACAATAATTGAGAGCAGATCTTGGAGATCAAAATAAAGTTGGACAGATGAGGGGAAATTTTAACAAATGGGGAAAATAGAACATAATTACATTTTTTTTGGATGAAGGACAAAAGTGAAATTCACTGAAACTTGGATCAAATCTGATGAAGAAATTTGTAGCAAATGATTCTGTTATATACGACCTGCAACTTAGACATCACAATAGTGAAACCTACAAGTAGCTTAGTAATGTATTTATCCAAATCATAGTGAAAGTACACGTGTTATATTGTCATTGGTACCTAGAGTTGGTGGACCTTTCTGTTATGTTAGTTATTAGCTGTTAATTAGTTAGAGTTTCAGTTTTTCTGATTTTTCCTGTATTGTATTCTCAGCTTCTTGTATGTATGAGCAGAGACTGAGTTATCAATGATAAATCAGAGAAGATTATCACATTCTTGATCTCCAATCACAAATTTAACATGATATGAGAGCTAAACTAGCCCATTTTCCTTGGTTTCCTAGCTCGTCTTTCTTCTTTTTTGATTGAATGAGCATAGCAAATTGGTTCATTGTGGATCTCCTAATTATATCTTGTTCATTCCTCAAAATTCTTTACTTTTCTTCGATTCAATCTTGATTGTTAGATTGATTGCCTTCAACGGCAGCTTGTTTAACATCTGCTCAACACCTTCTCCAACCGAAGCTTCAACTGGAGAATATGCTTCAAACCCTTACTATTTGCACAATGGGGATAATCTAGGCACTATTCTTGTCACTCAACTTTTCATGGACGACAATTACAACACCTAGCGTAGATCTTTACTCATGATATTGACCACCAAAAAAAGATAGGTTTTGTAGATGGAACAATCTTAGAACCCTTGAATTCATTGAGCCCAGTGATTAATGCATGGAGGCATTGTAACACAATGCTGCTACCATGGATCCTCAATTCCATCTCAAAGGATGGAAATTATGTCTAGTGTCATATATCTCAACACTACTCCAGAGATCTGGCTTGTTCTTTGTTGATAGCCATTTTTTCACATATTCATGGGATGACAAAAGAAACCCAGCAAAGTAAGGCCTAAATGCCCAAAAAGAAAGCAGAAAGTGTAAAAAACCAATGTGCTAAGTCCGAAAGCCTAGAGTAAAAGGAAATAAAGGCTCAAACTGATGCTTGGGCTAAGAGAGAAACGTAAGAGAAGGCAGCTTACGGCAGAATACCTTGGAATGGGGGTAATAAGTGGGACCCGAGGAACAGTAATTTTGGGCCTAACATGGCCCAGAATACCATAAAAGCGAAAAAGCTCGAAGTGGATATGCCACAGGACGACTAGAGCAAATTTGCTGCAAAACAACCTGGGAAAACCGAAACAAATAGGGTCTGGGACGCTTTCTTTTTCATAACCCAACATTGAATAATTGGCCCATAAAGGCCCAAACCCTTTTGTATAAACCCTTTTGTATAAAGGGATAAGAGCAAACTTGTCACCCTCAGTAAAGAGACCACGCACGAAAGACAAAAAAAACAAAGAAGGTAGAGAGCGAGAGAAGCATGACTAAGAGCATTCGCATCAGTGCCTTTAAAATCATGTAAAACACAGTTTTTATACATTTTTGCTCAAAAATGCACTCCATCAGCTCTTCTAAAATTGTATAAAAATGTGTATTTCTTTACACGAGCTACAATAACCGTTTAAATATACACGGTTACTGTAGCTCATATAAAGAATATTTTAATAATTTCCGTTCGCTCATTTTTTTTTCTCTCTTTTCTCCGGCTCAACAAACTCAGTAAACTAACTTCTCATCTTCCTCTTTTTCCTAAGATGCACACAATCACATCTACACACAAACACATCCAGACAAATCAACAAAGATACACTTGCTTAAAAAAAACACAAAGATACACAAACACGGAGATTGGAGATCGGCTGAGATTTGGTGGTGGATTGGAGCGGTGGTTCAGAGCTGCAGCGTTTGGTGGCGTAGATCAGCTCGGAGATTGGATCGGAGCGTAGATCGGAGTTCGGTTTCAGCGTGGTGGATCAGAGATCGGTTTCAGCGTGGTGGATCAGAGCTCGGAGATCGGCTGAGCTATGGATGCGGAGCTGTGGATCGGTGATGCGGAGCTGTGGAGATCGGTGATGCGGAGCTTTGGTGGTGGATCGGTGGCGTTTGGTGGATCGGAGCTGTGGCGGATGGGTTTTGTGATTTGGTGGTGGATCGGTGATGCGGGGCTGTGGAGATCGGTGATGCGGAGCTTCGGTGGTGGAGATTTAGTGGTGGATCGGTGGCGTTTGGTGGATCGGAGCTGTGGCGGATGGGTTTTGTGATTTGGTGGTGGATCGATGATGCGGAGCTGTGGAGATCGGTGATGCGGAGCTTCGGTGGTGGAGATTTGGTGGTGGATCGGTGGCGTTTGGTGGATCGAAACTGTGGCGGATGGGTTTTGTGATTTGGTGGTGGATCGGTGATGCGAAGTTGTGGAAATCGGTGATGCGGAGCTTCGGTGGTGGAGATTTGGTGGTGGATCGGTGGCGTTTGGTGGATCGAAGCTGTGGCGGATGGGTTTTGTGATTTGGTGGTGGATCGGTGATGCGAAGTTGTGGAAATCGGTGATGCGGAGCTTCGGTGGTGGAGATTTGGTGGTGGATCGGTGGCGTTTGGTGGATCGAAGCTGTGGCGGATGGGTTTTGTGATTTGGTGGTGGATCGGTGATGCGAAGTTGTGGAAATCGGTGATGCGGAGCTTCGGTGGTGGAGATTTGGTGGTGGATCGGTGGCGTTTGGTGGATCGAAGCTGTGGCGGATGGGTTTTGTGATTTGGTGGTGGATCGGTGATGCGAAGTTGTGGAAATCGGTGATGCGGAGCTTCGGTGGTGGAGATTTGGTGGTGGATCGGTGGCGTTTGGTGGATCGAAGCTGTGGCGGATGGGTTTTGTGATTTGGTGGTGGATCGGTGATGCGAAGTTGTGGAAATCGGTGATGCGGAGCTTCGGTGGTGGAGATTTGGTGGTGGATCGGTGGCGTTTGGTGGTCGGAGCTGTGGCGGATGATTTGGAAGAGAAGACCAGAGAGATTGGTGTAGAGAGAGAGAGAGTGAGAGAGTAAAAGAAATCAGAAAATGGTAGAGAGAGAGAGAGCGCGGGTATTTAAGGCAGGTAGGTAAAGAGAAATAATTAAAAAATAGAGTATAATGAATATTTTATTGAAATATCTTGTAAAATAAATGAATTGATGTGGGTGTTTTGTAAAAGTAAATGTGTAAAATAGAAAAAGTAGGTTTTTAGTGTAAAAATGGATGTGTAAAATGAACATGCTGATGTGAATGCTCTAAGGACCTTAGTTTGATCTGAGAACATCCAAGCGAAGAGATGGCATGGGTCCACTCCTCTATGCCCTAGTCATGCAAGAGGTGCAAAACCTGCCACTGTTGAAACTTAGAGGAAATGGTTTGGTAGAGAGGGTAATGACCTTAGTTTGATATCCTGCCAAGACTCATTTTGGGAAGTACTCTACTAGGAAAACATATTTGCCATAAAATGGAAGGAGTTAGTGGGAGTCATGTGATGCATGTCTAGGAGTCTAGACAAAAGGGCATTTATTGCCCAATTGCCATTTTGAGAGAAAATAGTTAGGTGGTCTTTTGGCAGATTAAGACTCATCCGAAAATAGAGAAATATCCCGCTCTAAGGCCGAATCAAAGCTCCTTTAATTTGGTTGAATGACCAATAGGGAAGGAGTATAGTCGAACCCTGTGGTCCAGGGCTGAGCAAAAAGGGAAAAAGATTGATCCAATTTTGGGTATATAAGAGGGGATGACATACGTGAATAGGTAGTACGAGAACCGAGGTAGCCTGGTCAAAAAATGAGGAGAAAGAGGAAAGAAGGTAGAAAGTGACGTCTCAAGAATACTTAGAACATTCTCATCAAATATGCTATATGTTATAAATGCTATTTTTTAACATCTCATTCTAAAAAACACACTACATTATGTTAGAAATCAACACTAACTCTCTTGTTTCTAGAGATTTCTAAAAACTCCTAGAACGTCTCACACATTTTCTAGAAACTTCTAGAGTTCCACTCAATTTACTTCTCTTCAAAATTCTCAAGAAAGTTCCCTTGCATTCCGAAAATTTCTCCATGATGCTCTTTCCGGATTTCTCTATGAGATATCTCTAGAGACTTCTATGTAGAAGTAAAACTTAGCCACATGTTCATAGAATACTCTAGAAGGTTGGAGAATGGCATTTATTTAATGCCAATAAAAAGGAAGATGCTAAAAGCTTCAAGTAGGTTTTCTAACCAACATACACCTGGTATAAATAAATGTAATGAGCTATGAAGTTGTGAAGTAGAGGAGACTAGTGTGAGAGACTCCTAGGAGTGAGAGACTAGTGTGAGAGATTAGTGAGATTAGTGAGAGACTTCTGAAGAGTGTGAAGTGAAGAAATTAGTAAAAGCTATTGTGTAGTGTCAATACATAGGTGTTTAGAGAGTTGGTGTGTGTGTCTTGTCAAAGCATTAGTGCTTGTAAAGTGTTGTAATTCAAAAAGTTAATTTTTAATAAAAACTCTTTGTTCAGTCATTTGTTCAACAATTTAGTATTAAAGCTTCCTCTAACTCAACAATCTGGTATCAAAGCTTTCTCTAGTTCAACACATTAAACATGTTATATGCTATAAATTTTGACACCATGCTACAATTAGCTGCCAGTGATAGCAACGTACTGTAACAACATGTTAAAAAAAATCATTTATTTTCTCGGATCTCTAATTAAAAAATTGTTTTCTTTCCCCAATGCCTCTCTTCCCAAACTCTTTCTGTAACGCCCTAGTCAGTCAGACAAAAAAAAAAAAAAAGTAGTAAGGATCAGTAAATCTCATCCTCTCTTTCTATCTAAACCCAGATCGATGGTGACTGGGTGGGTCACTGTGGTTTGATCTGACCAAATCTAAAACTGATGAGGATTGACTTGTGTTTTGGTGTATTTTATTGATGAGAATCAACTTTGGGTTTTGGTGTTTTTGGTTTTTGTTTTTGATCTAACCGTTGTTCGAATTTCGTTAGTTGATTGTGTTAGAATTGCTGAGTTTGATCATTGTTTTGTATGTGTTTTTGCCTGTTTTGATGCTAAGAAAATGCAAGAAAAGAAAAGAAAATCTTGACTTTTTAATTTTTTGGTCAACCATATTCTTGGGAGAAGAACACGAAGAACAATCAATCATTTTCTGGGGGAAGAACATTAGAAATTTTTTGTTTGTGTTTAAAATTTTAAATTAAAATGCACATATTTTAAATACCAAATAATTTTTTTAATATTATTTTAATGGTCATGTTAGCTCCTAACAGTGCACTCTGTTTGCCACATCAGCAATTTTGTTAGTGAAATGACGGTAAGGACCAAAATGAAACGCATTTTTTATTTTAGGGACTAAAAGGGGTAATATAAAAATGTAGGGACCAAAATAGAATGGACTCAAAATGTAAAGACCAAAAGTGCATTTACGTCTTTTTTATTCAATTTTTTTTTTTTTGATAAGGACGACCCTGTTCATGGATGAACGTTGCCTCCTCTTAGTTCTTAGAACATTAGGCCTCTTCTTGTACATATTAACATATATATAAAACACGCTTGGGTCGGTTTGGTCTTCGTTGGTGTGCAAATCTCGACGCCGATGGCCACACCGGTCTGACATTGGTATTGAAGATCCACCGCCGACCACCATGCCAAAAACCTTCGGTGGAGCCCTAAGCGAGGCGGGGCAATGCGGTCAGACCGGTTTTGTCGGTGCCAGAATATTTTTGAACAGGCCTAAGTAGAGGTGACAGGCTCATGAACTTTAAAGAAATGATTAGATACCCACGCCGCCTATCCCTTTAGAAGAAGAACAAGTAGTCCTAAAGTAAGAGCGGCTTGCTTGAAATTCTGTCGATCTCTTTTATTCTTATAGATGAATGGACAGCCACTTACGTTGACGAAGACTTGGATAAATNATTTTAAGTTCCTATATTCTCCCACCTAACACCCTTCTCCACCACTCATTTTCACTCATCCCTTATCTCTTAACTGGCTCCTCACTTCTCATTTTTTTTCTTTTTCTTCTTTTTCATTTCCCATCTAACACTTCTCTTCACTCCCTTATACTCTCCCACCGGTACCTCCATACCACCATTTTCACCATCATTTTCCGATAAGATCACCGGAAAAATTCTTGAAACCCATAAGCACCTTTACATCTTTTTTTTTTTAGTAAAATTTCTGATCTTTTGTGGATTTTACACTTTTACTTGAGTTATTGTATCTTCTAGACCTTAGGCCTATTTTAAGTATAAAAATGTTTGAGCACGTGTAGTAAGAGAGAGACATACCATCATAATCACTTTTGTCAATTTTGCATATTGCTTTCAAAGTATCCCAAGCAATTTTGGCCGAACTAATCCGACGAATCACAAAATATACTCGTGGCTCGCATGAAATTTGGATCACATGTAAAGCCATGGCATTCTTCCTGGTCAAGCCTGGAAGTAGCTTCATCATTTTCTGGTTTAGGACATTCGTCGGTGCTTTAACAATGTCCAAAGATCTTGAGCAATTAAATAGGTTCTCACTTGGACTTTCCAAACCAAATAATTGTTTACATTAAGAACTTCACTTACAGCTGCACTGAGGCTGTCCTTGTTTCCATCTTTAATCTTCAATATACTACATGGTGTTAGGATCGGCTACACTTTGCAATCAAATCCAGTTAGAACATAATCCAATTAGGTACAGGTTTAGAATCAACGCAACTAAATTGTTGTATTTTTCTTTTAAAATTTAATTTTTAGTCTTTATGGATTAGACCAATTCCAAGATGATATCACTTATGGCATAATGTGTATACATGTTATATATAAAACATTAAAATTCTACCTTACACTATATATACGGGTGTGTGTGAAAATTCTACCATTTTATTAAAACGATGAATATTAAATCTCTCATAAACACAACTAAATACATAAAATCTGAGGATAGAATATAACTGCCACGCCCCAAACCCGATACTTGGATTTGTGACCATGACCGGCATGCTAATATCAAGCCTAAACTTGATATTAACAAGAACCAACTTAACTCTTGCAAAAACTTTTACAAAGCTTCCCTCTTTCTTATCATCTTTGTTTCTTTACTTAAATGGTATAATTTTTCACTTGACATTCAAAGCATCTATACTGAACTCAAAGAATAACATAATCCTCCAGTTTTTCAAATTTCATACTTTCACATAATACATCTCTTAATACCTTAAGGTACAACTTTCATTAGATCCTAAAATTCACAATACTGCAAAACTAAACATCAAATACTACTTTAGGATATATACATATAAAACTAAAACCAGCTCCTTTCAAAACTCGACTAAGGCTCCCTCTGCTCCAAATTAAACTTGTTGATTGAAAGAGTGGAAGAGGTGAGCTACACAGCTCAGTAAAGGTAAGATATATGAGAATTTAATAAAGATGCATGTAAATCAATTCATTTCATTTTACAATTATTCAAATAGGATAACCCCTTTTCATGCATAGTATTCTATACTATTTATAATAATAACTTATACGCTTTTCATAAAAATAATTTTTCTCCCTTTTCTTATCAGAATAATATTATCAAAGCCTTTCAGATTGAATTTCTTTCATTTCTTACAAAGTTACCATATATATATATAATATATATATATTTTTTTTTTTTATATTTTTTTTTCATTACAAAATGATCATTTTAACTTAAAATCAGATAATCGGTAACTTTGTCTTAAACTGGAAGCATCTTAAAGAATAATAAAACTTTTCTTCGTAAACTCCTTCTTGTAAAATATTATGACTTTCATAATTATAAAACTTAACGTTTTATAAAGAAAACAGATATCTGATAACTTCTTAACATAAACTTGTACTTTTTTCAGAAACTTTATCTTTACAGCATAACAAAACTTCAGAAACTTTTATCTTTAATAAAAAACTTTCTTTTCATTAGAAACTTCTTCTTTTCATGAGAGCTTTTAACTTTCCACAATACATTTAACAAAATAATTCTCTCATGATTAATAACATAATATAGCTGTTCATAAATAACTTATTGGTTAGTCCATATCTGATAAGTCTGTACTTATTTAGGAGGCTTCTAACACCACGGTACTAGACATCCAGCATTCCCCACAATGCCAGGTATTCCCAGGATCACATCATAATACATATCTTCCAACCATGGGGGTAAGTTGGCTTCCTCCACAAGTTGGTCGTAACCAACAAGGGTGGATACAGCAGAGCCAATCCCACTTAATGGCCAATCATATAACATTTTCCATAGAAAGCCAGTAATTAACCCCTATTGGCAGAATTCAAATCACCAAAGAACATAACCCAAAAACATTTCATATTTATACATCATATTGAAATTTCTTATTTTGCATAACATTTTATAATAAAAATATTTCTATTGTTTTCTTCATCATGTTCATGGAATTAGTAATAGCATCAATATGCTTAAATCATATACATAAGTTTTTGAAAGCTCACGAACATATCTTTGTCTGATAATGCTTACATGTCATATCTCTAATCAAAAACATTTTAATGCATAATATACTTTAAAATAACCTCATGACTTACCAAATACTCATATAACTTATCTCTTACCTGAAAGCAGAGGAACCGAGAGCCTAAAGTCAAAGGAGCTTAGAGCTGGCGACTGGTAACACCTAAACCAAAATCAAGGCTTATTACTATCAATTACTTCTTATCATAACTTACACATTCATCTCAAAACCTATCTCTTAGAATCAAGGAAATTCTAATCCCACCTCAATGAGGTTTCCACAAACATATTATGCACACGTCAACAAATAATGTACCAACCTAAAGAAATGTCATCATTCTCATATTTATCTCATAACTCTAGAAGAGCCAGCTTCATTTCAAAGGGTACTTTGAGCTTAGGACAATAATGCATGCATAAATATACACTGTTTTAAGCATTATCATGTAACCATATACACTCTTAAGGAAACATACAGCATGTTCAACAAAACATCTTCATAAATACAACTATCAAATGGTTTAGAACCTCTCCTTTGAATACTAAATCTTGAACCAAGTTATATAAACATCATACTAAATAAGATACCTACTACAATAAAATAATATATCCACTACACACAACCACTACACAACATCACAGTCACATACACAACTGAGCAGGAAAAAATAAAAAAAATTAAAAAGAAAAACTCTAAGCTACAGTGCACATCCATAGATAAATAGACACTGTAGCCATGAAACTAAAAAAATAAATAAAGCTTTTAACTCTAGTGCTGTATAGTTATTTTTATGTTTTAGTAAAACTAAAATAGTTATATATCTTTTTTGTTCCACCGCTACGAGTGCCCTTAGGCAATTGCCTAAGTCACCTAACGGGTTGAGCTAGCTCTAGAGTCAAATTCTCCTTCTTCCATTATAACTATTGAATAATAAATAAATAAAAATTTGATATTGAACATTTACAAAAATAGAAAAAAAAATATTTATCTCATATCAATTTATGCTCAATAATAAAAGTTATGCTCAATAACGATATTCGTCAAGAGTAAATTATAGCTATTATCATGCATATTTATTATGTATTATTATCATGCATATTTATTATGTATATATGTGCTAGTATGTGCAGAGGTTTGTCTCAGACTAATATAACAATAACAAAACTCCATTTCCCAAACAATAAAAATGATAAAAAAATAATTTGATACAAAAGAGATGTAATTATAGCTTAAAACTTACAAGCGAGACTGGCTGTCTTCCAAATAAAAGATGCTGCCGGTAGATTCCACTCTGCAGTAGCGCCAAAGACTTGAGAGGGGCAGAAGTCTAAAGTGTGAAGAGGAGAAATGAGAGCAGCTGAGTATTATAACCCAAGAAAATAGACGTGAGTGGCCTTACGTTGACGAAGACTTGGATAAATAATTACAAGGTTCGGTTTAAAAAAAAAAAAAAAAAAAAAATCCTAAAAAGAGGAATTTAGTTCATCTTTTTTTGGCTGAAGGGATTTTAGTTCTTCGTTGACGAATAACAGTAGAAATAAAATAAATCACCTTAACTTCGTATCATCTCCGCTACTACGAACAAATGTAATAAATGATTGCAGACTACGACCATCATAGATAGTCTCTGTCGCCAGACTTAGCATGACACATATTGCTATTACTTCTTTATTTTTATTTTTTTTATTATTATTTTTTTTTTACAAAATAGAATTTCTACTTTAAGAGCATTCACATCGGTGGGTGCATAATCTTCTAAAATACAAAAATTCCTTAATTTTATACATTTTGGCCAAAAAAACACCCACATTAGTGGGTGTATAATTGTGTATTTATATACAATTGCTACAGTAACCGTGCATTATTGCACAGTTACTGTAGCTCGTGTATTTGATATTTGAATAATTTTTCAATTTGGCTCCCTTTTTTTCTCTCTTTTCTTCCTCTAAAATGAACTCTTAAATGAACTCGGGCTTTTCTCTTCTCCCTCATATTCTTGATCCTCTATTATAGACCAACACCAGTCAAGAAAGTATCAACCAAATACAAACACAGCAACACTCAATTATCACCAGTCTACCACCACAACCCATTTCAACATTTGATAATCCAAACACAAAATCAACAAAATCAAACCAAAAATAACTCAAAATCAACACAAAACAACTTAAAATCAATTCAAACTCCATTGGAAAACCCATCCCAAACCCAACTCAAAATCAACCCAAAACAAAATCAACTCAAAATCAAATCCAAAATCCACAGAAAATCAACTCAAAATTAAACCATTAACTGAAAACCCATAACCCAAACCCAAAATCAAAACCAAATACAAACCCAATGGTGGCAGAGACTTAAGGGATCTAAAAATTAAGGAGAGAGATGAGGGATTTCCTTATGTTTCAATCATCTTCATCTTCTTCTTCATCATCGTCATCACCATCTTCTCTCTTCCTTGTAGCTTTCGAACTGTCAAAAAAAAAAAAAAAAAAAAGAGATGCAGAGACTTTGAGGGATGAGAGAGGGGCGGAGACTTTGTGGGTTAGTAAAAAGTGAGAGGCAGATAATTTATGGGTTAGGTGGGGGTAGGTGGGAAATAATAAAAAAAATGAGGAAAAATATTATTTTAATAAAAAAGGGTGGATAATAAATAAACTGATGTGAGTATTTTGTAAAAGTGATAGTGTAAAATAGAAAAAGTAAGTTTTTTTTTTTTTGTGTGTAAAATAGATGGAATCTTTTAGACATATTGATGCGGTTGCTTTAATCTAATCTAAGTGTATATGTGTGTGAAATTCCCTCCTGGAGACTTGAACCCCAGCCCTTGCCCCCCACACCCTACAAGCATTTATACTTGTAAAGTGACCATCACACCAAGGGTGCGCGGTGGTCACATATTGCTATTACTAGTGGCAAATGTGCGTGTCAGGTAGGGGAGGTTATTAATGGGTCGGATATATATTGATCTTTTTTTTTTTAATATAAATTGGGCAAAAATGGCCCACTACCCCTGTTTTTTGATAAAATTAGCAATATGCCACTATTTTGGAAATATGCAAAGAGCTTGTAGCTTTCTTGAAACTCGATTTTGTGAAATTCAAGTTTGTTGTGAAAGTCGAGTTAAAAAAACTAGAGTTATTTGGAAAAATGTACTTAGAAAATTTTTGAAAAAATGTACTCAGAAAAATGTACTATGAAAAACTCGATTTTGCCACACTCAAGTATTCGAAACAATGCTAGATGACAACATAGTTTGCAAAAATGTGCTATTTGGCTATTTTCGTCTTAATTACCCACTATTTGCAACCAAAAAAAAAAAAAACTGAACTATACCTACATGAATAACTTCAATAGAGGGGAATTTCTTTTGTAATCGAAGAGAAGAGATCTCTCTTAAATCTAAAGAGTTGCCACTAACAAAAAGGAAAATCCTAAAGAAAAACTAAAAGGGGTTCTTTTACATTAGGGGAAGAGGGGTACTGAATCTTGGGTGGTTTCCTCTATCTATAAAGGTGGTAACTACCTGAAAAATAAGCTAAAGATGTCTTGAAAATTAGTAGACACGAATTGGGTGAGGTTTATCCCAAAAAATTGGATCTGATAATTTTGAACTAGAAAAAAATGAATCTAGACATATTATGAGATGCGTGCCAATTGGCATTGTTGAAGTGCCAATTGGCACTCATTGGCACTCCTGGCAGACCGTCCAATTTTCATTTTTTACATGTTTTGGACTCTTTTCAATGTTTTTCTAGGTTGGAAAATGCACCTGGACATATTTTAGAATTATATTCCTGTTAAAACTCATTCCAAATTGATAATTAAGCCTTTAAAATAATTATTTTAATTATAATTATCCTAAAAACCTAATTATCAGTCAACGTTTAATATTATTCCCAGTCAAAATTAATTTCAACTAATCCCATAATCACATTTCAATTAATTTCAATTTCAATTAATCACATTTGGTGTGATAATATCGCTGCTTCAGCTTTAGCTTCTAATCTAGTTTTTCGTGCTAGGACTAAACATATAGAGGTTAATTATCATTACATAAGAGAGAAGGTTCCTAGCAAGGAATTGAAGGTTAATTTGATCAGCTGGCAGACAGTTTTACTAAGGGGTTGTCTTGTCATAAGTTTATTGATCTTGCTTTCAAACTAATGGGTGTTCCTCCCATCAGTTTGAGGGGGATGTGAAGCATTGTACTACTGAGTCTAAATAACCTGTAGCAAAGCTATAGGAATACCCTAAACAGTATGTAGTTTAGGAGGAATGAGGTGGAGTGGAAATAATTGTTAATTAGTTATTAAGTCAGTAAATGTGTCATTATCTGATTAGAGTTGTTAATAGTTTGCTAGTCTGCTCCAAACTTTATGGAATTAGTTATGTATCTATATATATTCCATTATTCCTCTTTGATTCTCCAAAAAAAAAAAAAATCCTAAAAAAAGGACTCTCAAAAAGAAAAAGAAAAAGAAAAAGAAAATATATATATATATATCACCATCCCAACATGCACTAGGTAAAGTGATTCTTATAAATTTTTATAATTAGTCCAATAAAAATAATTAAAAAAGGTCAATTTGCATAAAGCATCGATTATGTTCCTACCCGCCAAAAAGACCAAAAAGATGAACAACTTTCTTTTTGTTGAATAAAACAAATGCATGAGAAAAGTGAAAGGGTAGAATAGTTTCACCGCGCATCAGTGTGTGGTGGGTATTGAAAGCGATAATTGGATGAGTACTTTTAGCACCAATGTACTTTATCTCACTAATTTTTATCCTATACGATAAATTGTGACTAATTATTTAATTATTTTTCTAAAATTTGTTTAAATTATAGCACAAAAAAGTGTAGTCTTAAATTTTTAGACATTAAAATTGTGGCACAAAAAGACGTAGATATTTCATGTCTTCCTATTTGTAAAAAAGGAAAAAAATTATTTAAAAAAAAAAAAAAGGAAAAGAAATGCAAAAGAAAAGGTTGAGAGGGCAAGGAAGATTTGGACATGGAGAGCATAATAAATAATTAATATTGTTTAGTATAGTATTGTGAGGCCAGTAAATACTGTGGGGGCAAAAGAAGCCATGCAAGCAAAAGCGTGGAAAGGAATAGGAAAAAAAAAAAAGGAAAGAAACAAAACCAGCTCACACTCACCTGTCAATACGNTACCTAGTGCATGTTGGGATGGTGATATATATATATATATTTTCTTTTTCTTTTTCTTTTTCTTTTTGAGAGTCCTTTTTTTAGGATTTTTTTTTTTTTTGGAGAATCAAAGAGGAATAATGGAATATATATAGATACATAACTAATTCCATAAAGTTTGGAGCAGACTAGCAAACTATTAACAACTCTAATCAGATAATGACACATTTACTGACTTAATAACTAATTAACAATTATTTCCACTCCACCTCATTCCTCCTAAACTACATACTGTTTAGGGTATTCCTATAGCTTTGCTACAGGTTATTTAGACTCAGTAGTACAATGCTTCACATCCCCCTCAAACTGATGGGAGAACACCCATTAGTTTGAATTTTTTTTTTTTTTGTCTAAAAGAAATTGAAAGAAGAATGTTGAAGACAAACTGCACATCAAGTGGGCTAGAGTGATAGCAAATAAAATAAAAACAAAAAAAAGGGTCCCACAAATAGTTTATTTCCTCAATATTGTTTGTACTTAGTTACTTTTAATATGTACAAAGTGGGTCCTTGTGCCATATTTAGGATCATGTTTCTTGTGAGATTCTTTTGTTTTATGCATATTGAGCCTATCGCATCTGTTTCACCATTATTTAAAAAAGCATAAGTACATGACCAACTCTATATAATGGTCAGTAATATATTTGCAATAATTTATTTGGATTAAAACTATATTAAATCCATACAATTATTTCATTGAAACGTATACTATATAAGCCAAGCATGTATTTCTCATGAAATGTAAAAGGTATATGTGTAAATGATATGGAATTGATTTAATTTTGTAAATTATTTAATTCCATTATTATTTCTTAGTGAAATATGGTATATTTACACAACATTAAATATTATATTTAACGCGACAAAGAAATAATTATTTCTTAGTGAAATAATGAGATGCCTATATGAATTATTCTCATGAATCTAAATTGTAATAGCATGTTTGGCTTAATAGTTAATTAATAAAATTGGTGAATTGTTTTTACTACATATTTTTTTTAAATATGAAATATAGAATAGTGGGAGTATAGTTGAGTTGCATTATCTCTCATACATAATTTTGCACGAATAGATTAAAATTAAGCTTAGTAATAAACACTAGTGGCGCAAGAGATGATTAAGAAGCTTAACGAATTTTTGATCTTGTGACGTGTGTTGATTATCTAAGTTTAAGTGTGTAATATCCCATTTGTAAAATTTTGTAGTGAAATGACTTCCAAAGGTATAGTTGCTGACCTCAATAATGGAGAGAAACTGGATGGTGAAAATTACAATATTTGGCACCGCAAAATCCAGTATGTGCTTAATGAGTAAGAAGTCCTAGAGACTCTAACTCATTCGTTGAGTAAACCCGATGAGGGAAGCACTAAGCAACACCAACGTGATCTTGTTGCCTATGAAAGTTGGCGCAAGAAGGATTTGTGTGTGTGCTTTACAATGTTGAGCAGCATGCACAATGACTTGATTGGTGAATTTAAGCAGTATACAACTGCACAAGACATGTGGAAAGCTTTAAAGCTAAGATATGGAGGGACATCAGCCACTAGATTGCGTAGCTTAACAATGAAATTTGATTCATATAAGATGCGCTTTGAACATACGATGAAGCAGCATCTTAGGGTAATGTCTTCCATGATTCGAGAGCTCAAATCAACTGGAAACAATCTTACTGACGAACAACAAGTCTAGGTAGTGATTTGTTCACTACCAAGTTCATGGGAGACGATGTGTCAAAATTTGACACATAATGAGAACATCAAAACATTTGATGATGTGGCTCGTCACTTGGAACTTGAAGCTGAGTGCCTTGAAGTAGCCAAGCCGATTAGTTTTGTGTACATGGTTGAGACTAGCTCGCATAAGGTATCTAGGCCTAAACGCAAGCAACCTAATTACGCTCTTGGACAAGAGAGACCTAATGGGCCACTGCCTGAGAAGGCCAAGTTTGTCAAGCACAATACTAGAGGAAAGCGTGAAAAGAAGGACAAGTCTAAGTTGACTTGTTATAATTGTGGAAAGAAATGACATTTTGCTCGTGATTGCACTGAGCCAAAAAATCTAACACCTAATCCTACATCTCACCATGTTTTTGTAACTAGTCATATCCTTGTTGCTAATTCTGCTCCTATGTGGACTGTAAACTCAGCAGCAACAAAACATGTAGCGAGAGATAGAGTGAGATTTGTGGAGTTCTGTCGGATTCCTGTTAGGAGTAGAGACATCAAGGTAGGAAATGGAGCTAGTGTGGAGGTACTTGGAATTGGTACCTACAAGCTCGAGTTGCGAGGTGGTCGCACTCTATTACTCTGTGACGTATTGTATGCTCTAGAGATCTAGAGAAACTTACTTTCCGTAGTTACTTTGTTAAGACTTGGTTTTCAGTTTATTTTTGAGAATAATTATGTTTTATTGCAGTTGGGAATAGTTTATTATGGCTGTGGTTTTATTTCAAATGGTTTTTTAATTTTGGATATTGAATATTATAATAATGATAGTTCATTTTTTTGACTTTATCTGATAATGCTTCTAATAATTCAATTATATGGCATGCTAGGCTTGGCCATATAGGGCAAGAGAGGATGACCAGGTTAGCTAGAGAAGGCCTTATGGGCTATCTCATTAAGGTCACTTTGTCCACATGTGAACATTGTCTTACGGTCATGTCTATTTGATTTCTCATAAGTTTGAGGCTTTAGATTGCTTTAGATGATGCATGAGATTAGGCCTGTACACGGTGCGGTGCAGCTGGTTATTGGGGGTATTTTTGCAACACACCTGTAAGGTGCAGTTTTCCCTCATACTTGACCGCACCTCACTTGTGGGTGGTAGGAACTGGTCTACAAAAGGTACAGTGTACTGTATTAGTTTGGCGCGGTTAGTTCAGTTAATTCCCTATTTTCTCAAGAATTAAACACAGTGCAATTAGCATCCCAAAACCACATCATAATCATTGAAAAACCTATATATTCTAATATAATAAAAAAACAAAAGAAAAAAAACAACTACAAAGAAATTCTCAATCTTTCTCTAAAAAATATCACATTTCAAATCACAAAAATCCAAATGAAAACATTAAACCAAACCCATAAAATATAAAACAAAACCATTGAAAATAAAATAAACACAAACCTGGTACAAAGCATTGCAAGGTGAAGCATCCAAAGTCAAAACCTCCACTAGGAAAACCTAAGAATGTCATGACAAAGAGAGGGGAGAGGGTGAACTCCCAGAACGGTGGCATCGAGCTGTGGTGTACAAGGGGCGAGGGCAGCAAGCGGCAGAAGGCAGAAGTTGAGGGGGGAGAGAGACAGAGAGTTTCTGGGAGTTTGGGATTAGGAGAGGGAGACTGACGTGAGAGATAGCGGGGGCATGAGTAAATAAATCTAGGGTTCAAATTGAAACTACATCATTTGGATCTTTATTTTTTAATCCAATTATAAAACGATGTCATTTTGGAATTGATATTAAAATTAATATGAGGTTCAAAACGATGTCATTTTAGTGTATAAATTACTAATAATAAAAACCCTAACTTTTTTTTAACTTACACACCCAGGCAACCATTCTTTTCTTCTTCAACCTTGCCTCTTTCCCCTGCCATCTCTGAGTTCTCCTCTCTATGAAGCATAAAACTATATACACATATGTTAAATTGTGGTGTGTATATATATATATATATACCGGTGCGGTGCGGTTTCTTGTCGGAGGGCAAAAGAACCACCGCTCGCCGCACCGGCTATCTTCGGTGTGCCTAGATTGCCACTGACCACCGTACCGGACACCTGCAATAGTGCTTTGCAGCAGTCGGATTGGTTCGGTGCCGGCCGGTTTCATCAGTTCCGGTCAAATCCTGAATAGGCCTACATGAGATTGGTTGAGAAACAATTAGACAAGAGCATTAAGGCTTTCAGAATTGATCGTGGGCGTGAGTATCTATCTGAGCAATTTAAGGAGCTCTGTGATGAAAAGAGAATTGAAAGGCAGTTAACGATACCTTATACACTGCAACAAAATGGTGTGGCGGAAAGGAGAAATCGAACACTGCTAAAGATGGTTAGGTCAATGATGGTGCAAGCAAACTTACTGGTTTCATATTGGGGGGATGCACTTTTGACTACAGCCTATATACTTAACCGAGTGCCCTTTAAATCAGTATCTTCCACACCTTATGAACTATGGACCGGTAAGAAACCTGACTCGAATAACTTGCAACCATGGGGTTCAATAGGTTATATTCACAATACTTCTCATAGATATGGAAAGTTAGGGCCTAGAGGAAAGAAGTGTATCTTTATAAGATATTTTGAGCATTCCAAAGGCTATGTGTTGATAGGTGAACAACTTGATGGAAGTGTGACTAAATTGGAGTCATATGATTTTGATTTCACTGAAAGTGAATTCCTTAACATAGGTAAGGTTTAAAAGAACTTGACTCTTTATGAAATGATGGATCAAGAGGTAGGTACCCCACGTAGACTAGTAGAGGACAAGGAAGAAATTCCTGAAACTCCTAAAGACATTGGAAGCAACTCACAACCTAGTGGAAGCACACCACTAAAAGTTGATCCATAACAACCTCAGTCTCGTAGAAGTAACCATGGTAATGTTCCCCGTCGTCATTTTGAGATTGAGGGGGAAGCTTTCATGATTGCTTTACAAGATGATGATGAGCCAAGAACTATGCAAGAGGCTCTATCATCTTCTGTTAGTGATGAGTGGATGGAAGCAATGAATGATGAAATAGAGTCTATGAGGACTAATCGGGTCTGGGATCTGGTAGACCTACCGTCAGGGTGAAAAGCAATTGGGAACAAATGGGTTCTTAAAATCAAACGTAAGGTGGATAGGTCAATAGAAAGGTATAAAGTTCGATTAGTGGCAAAATGATACACTCAAAAGGAGGGTGTTAACTACGAGGAAACCTTTTCTTCAGTTGTGAGGTTTGCCTATATTCGACTCATTCTGGCCATTGTTGTAAACTTAAATTTGGAATTATACCAAATGAATGTTAAGACAGCTTTTCTCAATGGAGAACTAGATGAAGAAATCTATATGGATCAACCTATTGGCTTTGTGACCAAAGGTCAAGAGTACAAAGTGTGCAAACTTAAGTGATCCATATATGGTTTAAAGCAGTCATCTAGACAGTGGTATCTGAGATTTTATCAAGCTGTTCTATCGAATGAGTTTACGATGATCGAAAAAGATCACTGTGTCTACGTAAAATGATCCAAGGGAAGTTTCATTATTTTGTCATTGTATGTCGATGACATATTATTGGCCGGTAATGACATGAAGATGATTATCACCACAAAAGGGTAGTTGTCCTCTAACTTCAAGATGAAGGACATGGGTGAGGCAGATTATATTCTAGGGGTTAAAATCCTTAGGGTTCACTCAAAGAAACTTTTAGATTTATCACAACAAACCTACATTGAGAAAGTTCTTGAGCGTTTCCAAATGCATAATTGCAAACTCATAGATACTCCAGTTGCCAAAAATGAGAGCTTAAGTGTAACACCCCATATTTTTATTACACCAATTTAATTATTATGCGTAAATTAAAAAGGAGGCCCACAATTAAATGGATTTAATTGATTTGGGCCTAGGATATTAAAAATAAGTAAATACTATGGAATGTGAAGTCCAAGTGAGGTGACATAAGTAATTATATGGGCATTGATAAGCTTATAAATAAACAAAACCCTAGTCTTTTACCTCTTATGCTACATGTGCATAAACTTTTGAGGCTGCCTTTTTGCTTCAGCCGCTACACACTACTGAACCTCGCTTTGCTTCACTGTGGCTGTAAGTGGAGACTAAAGGTACGGCTCTCTTCTGCTCTAAACTTAGGAAGAATCTGTTAGTGGCGTACCTAATAGAAATAAAAATAGGGGCTGCTGTTATGGATCTAAGACTATGATTATGTTGATAGAAAAAGGGTGTTTTGTGGACATTTTATGACCGTATATGGCCTCACTAAATATCACCACCCATCTGCCATGTATCTTCACGTTGTCCTTGTTCACTACGTGTCCAGCAACTTCTTTGTGTTTTGGTCGCATGAAGGGAATACTAGGCAATTGGATGGATAATTTAAGGTATATATATTAGGTTGATCAGATGGGTATATATATCACGTGGCTTCCAATACTAGTTTGAATATATATATATATATATATATAATATTAGAGTGAATGGATATATTTAATATATGGCTTCCTTTATTAGATGGATCAAACTTTCATCTTTCAGCGTATTTTGAGTCTTATTTTTTACTTGAAGCCATTCCATACATGTGACCCTGCCATTAGGTTCGGCCATATTGAAGTTTCATGAATATCTATGATTACGTTAATGGAAAAATTTGATTAGGCGGCAATATTTTTAAGTCCAGAAATCTGATCAAGCTGAAAGTGAATTGGATAGTTAAGTGAACAAATGAGGAGTTTTGAATATATCAATATTGTCTAGGTTAAAACTATTTAAGTGTGAAAACTGATTTTAAGTGGAAAATTGTGTATTGATGGACCTATCTTTGGTGTTATTTAGGTTCTAGTTGACATTGTTTCGAACAATTGAAGTCAAGCTTGATTTAGCAACTAGAAGTAAGTGGACTACAGAACATGACGTCTCTCAAGACGTGTATATTTATATATATATTATATATTTGGTAAAAATATATCTATATATATACATAATTGCAAAAGTGAAGTTTCAAAAACTTATACCATCGTAAATACATAATATATATCAGAATTTTATTATTTATTGTATATTATTATGAAACTGTACATGTCAAGAATGTTTTCAAATAGTCAGTTAGACAGTCTGCAACCTTTGCCAATATAGGGTTAAGTGTTGGCCTTCGGCCGATGTAGTGTTATTATGGTGTGGTGCAGTGTTATCGTTTGCTCTTCGGAGCCAGTGTTGCTTCTTTGAGGTTAGTGTTATTGTTCCCTATGGGAATCACCCACCGAGTGTTTAGTAGCTTATATCTTCGTCTGACTAATTTTTTCCATATCGAACTACTGCTTTATTGTTACTGATCTTTATAACTGGAAAAAGACTGTTTATTGTCATAATGTATTGTTTCTACCTATTTGGTGTATTTTGGCTAATTAAAGTGGTTATTATTTTATTTAATGATTACAGCGTTATAGTTAAATGTTCTATTCTTGACAGTTTTATAGAATATATTGTATCACTGTTAAAACTATTTGTAAATGTTTTGTAAAGACTATATTTTGTCAATGATACTAATTTTTTGTTTTGAAAGACATCCTCATGTTATGTAGTCTCTTATTGAGCTTCTAACTCACCTCACCTCTCATGAAAGGGAGATCGAGGAAAAGAGAGAAGAAGAAGAAGGAGAATTCACTGTAGCTCTAAGAGTGGAATTAGCCTTTCAATCTATAATTTATCCCTTGGACATCAATTTATTCAAGTTTCAAGTGTGTTTTTGTACTTGTTCATTAGGTAAAATCTTGATTAAACTGTTGTTGAGTTTTACAAACAACCTAGTTCTTTCACCTACTCTCTACAAATTCGTTGTATTGAGCTTATTGGGCTCACATCCCACATCTCTTAGGCTCGGCTACAAACCTTGGCCAGCCTTACAAAAACTTATAGTTCATTATTAAAGCAACCTAATATTGAACAAAATTTGAATAAATTATGTTTGATATTCTCTAATGAAATTCTAATTAAATTTTGTACAATTTATTTATACAAATTCTCTTATTTTAATTATGAGCCTATTTATAATTACCATAATTGATAAATTTCATATTTAATTTTTTTTTTTTGAGAAACAAACACACACACACACATAAGGGAGAGGGAAAGATGTTTTAATATAAAGGTACATCACAACTCCACTCAAAAGTCATGGTAACTTTTAAGGAATGGTGGAGTAAGTTATACTACATATAAGACACTTTCTTGAGTAATGTGGGACAATTACAAATAAAAGAGAGAGGAAAAATTCATATTTTGTTAAACCTTATATATTATGTTTTGCATGGGTTATTGACTAATAATAATAAAATTGATAGTACTTTTAAATAAGTTTTAAAGGCTCATATTATTTTATGTCGAAATTATAATATTTATATTTGATTAGTTTTTAAAATTTGACAGTAATACCAAGTTAAATAGTTATATGTCAATTGAAACCAATCAAAACTGTGGGGATAAAAGCGCAAATTTGTATATTGGGCTTGAGCCCTATTTGAAGATGTGGATATGTCCGAGGAGGAATAAAGAATTGGGAAAGGTCTCAGAGTGGAGAATCACGTAAGAAAAGGATAAGGGAACATAGTTCGAGGGTGTATCCTCTTGGATTTGAAGAATATCAGTTAAGTAAATACCTGGACAGTTTGGGTGAACTTACAGGAAGTTCTAACGATAAGGATAAACTTTATGCACGTATAAAGATGATAAGAATAGAGAAATATTTAAAGAAAAAGCTGCTATCACCACATTTAATGCATTACAATAACTTTCTAGCCGCATTTATGTGGAAAAGACTCCTGAACAGTACAATCTTAGTTGCCCCCACTCATGGAGAACCAAAGAAGATGCCTGATAAGACATTTACTCAAGTGAATGCTTAGATGAAGAACAAGTGTACGATGAAGATGGTGTAAACGAAAACTATATAAATGTAAGAGACCTCTCATGAAAGGGAGATCGAGGAAAAGAGAGAAAGAAGAAGAAGGAGAATTCACTGTAGCTCTAAGAGTGGAATTAGCCTTTCAATCTATAATTTATCCCCTTGGACATCAATTTATTCAAGTTTCAAGTGTGTTTTTGTACTTGTTCATTATGTAAAATCTTGATTAAACTGTTGTTGAGTTTACAAACAACCTAGTTCTTTCACCTACTCTCTACAAATTCGTTGTATTGAGCTTATTGGGCTCACATCCCACATCTCTTAGGCTCGGGCTACAAACCTTGGCCAGCCTTACAAAAACTTATAGTTCATTATTAAAGCAACCTAATATTGAACAAAATTTGAATAAATTATGTTTGATATTCTCTAATGAAATTCTAATTAAATTTTGTACAATTTATTTATACAAATTCTCTTATTTTAATTATGAGCCTATTTATAATTACCATAATTGATAAATTTCATATTTAATTTTTTTTTTTTGAGAAACAAACACACACACACACATAAGGGAGAGGGAAAGATGTTTTAATATAAAAGTACATCACAACTCCACTCAAAGTCATGGTAACTTTTAAGGAAGGGTGGAGTAAGTTATACTACATATAAGACACTTTCTTGAGTAATGTGGGACAATTACAAATAAAAGAGAGAGGAAAAATTCATATTTTGTTAAACCTTATATATTATGTTTGCATGGGTTATTGACTAATAATAATAAAATTGATAGTACTTTTAAATAAGTTTTAAAGGCTCATATTATTTTATGTCGAAATTATAATATTTATATTTGATTAGTTTTTAAAATTTGACTGTAATACCAAGTTAAATAGTTATATGTCAATTGAAACCAATCAAAACTGTGGGGATAAAAGCGCAAATTTGTATATTGGGCCTTGAGCCCTATTTAAAGATGTGGATATGTCCGAGGAGGAATAAAGAATTGGGAAAGGTCTCAAAGTGGAGAATCAGGTAAGAAAAGGATAAGGGAACATAGTTCGAGGAGTGTATCCTCCTTGGATTTGAAGAATATCAGTCAAGTAAATACCTGGACAGTTTGGGTGAACTTACAGGAAGTTCCAACGATAAGGATAAACTTTATGCACGTATAAAGATGATAAGAATAGAGAAATATTTAAAGAAAAAGCTGCTATCACCACATTTAATGCACTACAATAACTTTTCTAGCCGCATTTATGTGGAGAAGACTCCTGAACAGTACAATCTTAGTTGACCCCACTCATGGAGAACCAAAGAAGATGCCTGATAAGACATTTACTCAAGTGAATGCTTAGATGAAGAACAAGTGTACGATGAAGATGGTGTAAACGAAAACTATATAAATGTAAGAGACCTCTCATGAAAGGGAGATCGAGGAAAAGAGAGAAAGAAGAAGAAGGAGAATTCACTGTAGCTCTAAGAGTGGAATTAGCTTTCAATCTATAATTTATCCCCTTGGACATCAATTTATTCAAGTTTCAAGTGTGTTTTTGTACTTGTTCATTATGTAAAATCTTGATTAAACTGTTGTTGAGTTTACAAACAACCTAGTTCTTTCACCTACTCTCTACAAATTCGTTGTATTTAGCTTATTGGGCTCACATCCCACATCTCTTAGGCTCGGGCTACAAACCTTGGCCAGCCTTACAAAAACTTATAGTTCATTATTAAAGCAACCTAATATTGAACAAAATTTGAATAAATTATGTTTGATATTCTCTAATGAAATTCTAATTAAATTTTGTACAATTTATTTATACAAATTCTCTTATTTGAATTCGAATTGATTAATAATTCCTATTGATTAACACTAAAGCCTTGAAGAGCAGGCTAAACCAAAGGTGCTAATGAGTACCAAGGACTTGGAGAGTAGGCCGAGCAAAGTTGCTAAAGAGCACTAAGGCTTTGATCGAGGAACAAGCCGAGTAGAGGTGTTGGTGAGCACTAAAGGTCTAAAGGCTTAAAGAGTAGGCCAAGTTGAAGTGTTGAAGAGCGCTACAACCTCAAAGAACAGACTGAGTTAAAGTATTTAAGAACACCAAGACATCAAAGAGTTGGCCCATCTAAATTCCTGAAAATCATAAGGGTGTTGCAGAGCACTAAGGCCTCAAAGAACGAACCGAGTTGAAGTGTTGAAACAAAATGAGATGATGAAAAGTATTGAAGCCTCGAAGTGTAGGCTAAGCTTAAGTGCTGGAGAGTAATGAATCCTAAAAACCAAGCCAAGTTAAAGTATTGTCACTACTAGGAGAAAAAAAAATTTATTACGACAAAAAAAATTGTTGCAATAACATCAAAGTCATTGCAATTGTTGATAAGTTGTTATAATAAAATATGAGGTAATATGTTTTTACAACAAAAAATCTCATTGCAATAACTCCAAATATTTTAATAACAACTTTAATGCAATAACATATATGTTATTGCAATAAATAAATAAAAAATTACCATTTTGAATATCTTATAATAATAGGCTATTACTCACAAATCTTATTATAATAGATTGAAAATAATAATTCATATCAAATTATTGCAACTATATTTTCATTGAAATAGATAATAATTACATGTTTATCATTGTAATAGATTGTAAAATAACGTATATCAAGTTATGGCAATGATAACTTTGTTGCAATAAGTTATAAGTTCAAAATTTTTGTTGTAATAAATTGCAAAAATAATTGGTATCAAGTTATTACAATAATTTTTATTTTTAAATTATTGCAACAATTTTTCCTAATGCAGTAAGATATTAAAACCTCTATTGTAATTGAAAACTATAAGTTATTGCAACTAATTATTATTGATGCAATAATTTACCACTTTTAGGTTACTATTGTAACAACTTTTAACTTGTAGATGTGATATTGTTTTTAATATCATTATACCATGTTGTTATATTAGCAATTGATGCTTCAATGATCAATTCAACCAAGACATACACAATTAGCACTAGATAATGTGACCCATCTCAATTATAGGAATATGCATATATGACCTCCTATATAAAACTTGATAACATAACTTTGAAGCCTTACATTTGGGTCTATATATATCATATCATTTGATCTTTTTAAAAAACTTGATAACATAACTTTGAAGCTTTACATTTGGGTCTATATATATATCATATCATTTGATCTTTTTGAATCAATACATCTTATTTTGAAATCGATGCCTAAAATTTTTGATATTTCAATTTGATGAACAAGCCTTTGGCATTTTGGACATCATACATTTTCAAACAAGCCACTTCTCTTTTTCCTAGTCAAATACTAGTATGTGTGACGGCTTTTGGTTAAACACTGGCCCAGGAAATTCTTTTCAAAGTGCAGGTAGTAAGACTTGAACTAGGGAGCACACCCAGTCAAGTTCAATACAAACACTTTGAAACCGAGAGCCCAACCAACTCGGCCATCCTTCTAGGTTCAACAAAACCATTCACTAATCAAGTAATCATTCTTCCCGCAAAATGTTTTCCCCAATTTTCATTTACCACTTTTTTCC